>NW_005842762.1:171394-183631 GCF_000455745.1 Alligator sinensis | reverse complement strand
ACCCCCCCCCCCCCCCCAATGCCCAGGTCATATCTGACAATTACCTGCATAGCATATAAGATACAAATTAGATGGGTGTCATTGTCCTCAACTCCTTTCCTACAGCTCCAACACAGCACTATATCTGATAATCATCTGACTGCCCATCCCAGCCCCCAGACTACACTGAGATCCTGAATTCATATGATCTCTGCAGAGCCATCTGACCATAGCTGAATGCACAGTTTAATACAAATCATGAGATACTCATCCTGCACAAAGTTGTATCTTTGCTACAATACCACTTGATATGGGAGTGGCACTTGTGTTTTAAGTGCATCTAATGTATCCTAAGGGTAACGTGTGACATGGTCCATAGTGAATTTGAAATAATTGTAATTTAGTGCAGATTTTGCCTGGTTGCATAGTTACACCCTGGAATAAATTCTAAATATCACTATTACAGGGGTGTGGGTTGTCGTTTTGTTGATCTAAGGACATAGGCAGACACGGTTATTTGGGTAAACCTGATCTCTTTTATTAAACTAATTCAAATACGTGAAAAAAAATTCTTAGCAAGCTTTTGGATTTAAAAACCCTTTGTCGGGCTGAGGAAGCATCTATCAGAGAGAGAGGCCATAGAATCTCTAAGATCCAACCACCAAATAGTAATAAAACCAGCAAATAAAGGAGCAGCCATAGTCATCCTTAACCATGAAGACTACATAAAAGAAGCCAACAGACAATTCTCTACCATCACCTACTACAAAGAACTTCAGACTCGGTGATATATTGAGGTCCCTTCCGACCCTAACATCTACAGGAAGATCCTACTCCTCTTTTCACCTCGAAACTCAAAAATACCATCAAATCATTTCCATTAGAACTACAAAAAAAACCTAAACCTTGATCCCCCTACTACCTAACCCAGGAACTTTTTACATGCTCCCTAAAATCCACAAAAAAGGGAACCCTGGCAGACCTATCATATCCAGCCAAAAAACCCTAACTGAGGAAATATCAGGTTTCATTGAATTAATCCTAAAACCACTTGTCACCCAAAGAGTGAGTTTTGTTCAAGACACTACAGACTTTCTGTGAAAACTTAAAAACATAGATCACCCTCCCAGCAACACCCTCTTAGCCACCATGGATGTTACCAGTTTATATACCAGTTTATATACCAACTTATATATACCAGTTTATATACCAACACCCCACACTGGGATGACATCCAAGCCTGCCTTACATACCAAGGTTACATACCTTACATAGCAAGGTGACAATAGACCCAAAGATGTTACTGACCTTATACACTTTATCCTCACACACAACAAGTTCACCTTTATTAGCCAATACTTCCTCCAGACCATGGGCACAGCTGTGGGCACCAAAATGGCCCTACAGTATGCCAACCTTTTTATGACACACCTGGAAGAAGAATTCGTCAAAGACTGAACCATTGAAACCTCATTATACTTAAGATATATCAATGACATCATCATTTGGACTGAAAATCTGCAATCTTTAATTGAGTTCCATCAGAAAGTCAGCAATCATCACCCCTCCATCCAACTATCTCTTTAATACTCCAGCACCAACGTTTTCCTTTTAGACATGATGATCAGTATCCAGAATGGTAATATACAAACCACGTTATACAAGAAACCCATGGACCAACATACATATCTGCACAGAACCAGCAACCACCGTAAACAGACCAAGAAAGTTGTAATATATACAGCCAAGCCCTCAGATACCACTGAATTTGCACTGAGGAGAATACCTGGGATTGCCACCTCACAAACCTTAAAAAGGCTTTCACTCAACAAAGACACTCCTCTAGGGAGATAGATTGCATGTTTGAATGATCCACCCAGATACCACATGAGGAATTGCTACAGTATAGAAGGAAACAGAAGGAAACCCCCCACGAATCACACACCACTGGTTATGATATATCACCCCTCCCTCGAACATTTACAGAAAATCCTCAAACAGTTGCAACCCATACTAGAAAGAGACCCAATTCTTAAAGAGATCTTCCCAGAACCACCCATCCTAGCCTTCAAACAAGCACCGAACCTCCCTAACCTCATCACCAAAAGCAAACTTCCTATGGCCCAAAACACACTGAATGGATCCAGACCATGTCATGATAAGAACTGAAAAACCTGCCAACACATCTCCGCCACCCCCACAATTCCTACACCCCACAACAGAACCATCACCATTTCTGGATCTTATAGCTGTACCTCCAGAAATGTAATATATCTCATCCAATGCACCAAATGCCCTGATGGAAAATACATAGGAGAGTCCAAACAACAACCACACACCAGTATGAATGCACATCGGGAATCTATTAAAGACAAAAATACCCAATTACCAGTGGGTGCACATTTCTCACAAGAAAACCACTCTCACTCCAATCTCTCATTTCTAATCCTCAAAAGGAATTTACAAAACACTTTTCACAGACAAGCCTATAACCTTCACTTCATCAACCTCTTGGATACAAAAAATCATGGACTCAATATAGACATTGTATTTATGATACACTATAACCTACCTGACATCTGACTCCCCAGGTACCACTCCACTATTTACCTGCTACTTTCATCCCCCTCCCACCTCCCCCTCCCTGCCTGTCTCACACTCACTGACTCCTCAATTTACATCTTCACTGACTGACTTTCTTGCATGCATACCAGCCTCTGGCTTCTTCACTATTCATTCCATCCAACAAGAGCATACACCAACTGCAGATGCTTCCTCAGTCTGACTAAAGGTTTTTAAACCCAAAAGCTTGTTAAGAAATTTTTTCCCAACTGTTTGAGTTGGTCTAATAAAAGATAACAGATTTATCCAAAGAACCTTGTCTGACAAACATCACTATTGTAATTAAACAACAAATCCTTGTCTATTTAAAAGTAGCTGCTACAAATATGCATGATAATGTCTTATTTTACGTTGTCCAGTAGGGTCAGTCCTGCTTTGTGCATGGCAACTATAGAATAGCATGGGCCAATTTCTTCTCAACATGTATACCTATGGAATGAAGAATGGGGGTGAAGAATTTGTCCTAAGTGTTCTAGCATGGTTACATTTCTTGCTAACCTGTTTTTGATAAACAATCTTAAATATATGGGACAGAAAAGTCATCTCTGGTTGGAAACAACAAAATATCAGGACACTCAATGGGAGTGTTTGTGATTTCCTTGAAATTCATTTCACTAGGAGAGACAGGATTTCAACTCTGTCAAACAGACTAAAAGCACCAAGCTCACCAATTTCCTGTGGACCCTGGATAATCCCATGGACATCAGAATAGTGTCTGAGTGCCCGAACTGTCATTTCTGAATGATTTATCTGCTTTATCATCTCAGTTGCTTTATCCCTTCTCAAGGTATTTTTCTAGACTGGAGAAAATGTCCCATTGTTTTACTTAGAAAAGCAAGAATCCTTGAGGAAGGAGAACAACAGTTAATCAAAAAAGGTAGGTGGTTCTAGTTTACCTAATTTTAAACTATTATCCAGTGTCTGTAACTTGTTTATTAGTTTACTAATGTGACCTAATTACTAAAAGAGGCTCTGTGAATAGAAACAGAGCTTGGATTAGAGTGCACAAATTGTTTATATTCCAATTAATATGTCCTGTATAGAAAAAGAGATATTAAAGTGCACATTACATATTGTATGATATAACTCTTAATAAGACAGTAAAATGAAATTCAAATAGAGTAGAAGTATAAAGGCAAAGCTATAAAAAAAACCCTGTAAAACACAGGTTTTGATGTAATTAACATTCTCATAAAGCAAATGTCAATCAAAGTAGAATACCTAGATGTTTAAGTTTATTTCTGTAGTTGCCAAGGAAGGAAGAGGGAGAAAGAAAATTTCTATATAGGTATGAATACAGAATAAAATTGGTATTTAAAAGTATGTCATTTATTTCTATCTCTACATATTTACTTAATCTCCTTAGAGCACAACCTAAAAGAAAAAAATCTTCAAACAAGAGCATAATGACATTTTTTGATTCAGTACAAATCAAAGTAGGATGAACCAAGCAGTGATTGGATGCAAATTAGAATTTTGTATCTAGCTGAGATTATTATTCCTATAGGTTTGCCACTGAGAATAGATTAAATTCCACCTGAAGACAATGGGACTTGATGTTTAGCAACAAGCCATACATTCTGGGAAAGCTGGATTTCAACAAACCAATCTGCAATTGAATTTGGTGACTCTGCACATATGGAGACAGAAGTTAGTAAAAACCAAGTTACATCTAAATCAAGTCCATGCAGCTCAGCCTCTTCCTTACTTGGATGAGATGGTCACCCAACCTTTCACTCAAATTCTATATCAGAATAAATAAAATAGAAAGACTGACGTTGAAAATAATGGCCAGATTTACAATGCACAGATGGCGATGTGCAGAGCAGACTACCCAGTCATTTGCACTCCCCCAATCATAGTACTGCCCAAAACAGATAATTTTTGCAATTTTAGTGTCCCACATTTTGCCCTCCTCCCCTCCTTTTTTTTAGCTTGTAAGAACCACAAGGGGCAAATATGCAGCAGTTAATGGGACCCAGCACACTTCAGTTTTCCTTAGTGTAACTATTTTTCCCCAATAAGCTAACATAAGCAAGGGTGGATGGTGCTGGTGTCCTTAAATCTGCTTTCTACCAGGGGTGCTCAACCTCTAGCCTGTAGGCCAAATCCAGCCAATGCCATTGTGTCATCTGGCCCACTGGGCTCCCCATGGATCCAGAAATTGGCATCAGGAGAGCGGTGGCACTGCTCCCTTGCTACCAAATCTCTGGACCAGGTCCAGGGTCCAGGCCCCTGGGTCCTGTGCACTGGATCCAGCATGCGATCCCAGCACACAGAGTTAGGTAGGGGTGGGTTCCAGGGCCCAATCTCAGTATACAGAGGTTGGGAGGGGGTAGCGCTTGACCCCCAGGACCCGATCCAAGTGCGAGGGAGGCAGGAGGAATCCAGTCCCCGAAAAATGCCCAGTCCTGGAGAGTGGGGCAGCACTACAAATCAAGAAGATGAATCTTACCTAATTGGTTTAACCAGTTAATACATGCAGGGAGCCTCCTGCAGAAAACATGCTTCTAAAAACAAAGGACAACTTTTCTGAAGCATCAGACTATAAAATAAGCTGGAACTAGGAGGGGAAAAAAATCAGTAAATCCATTTTCCTGTATAGTATTTAGAAGATCTTCTGGCTGCAATTTTTATAAGGAATAATAAAACATATAGATTATATATACACCAACAAAAACTTAAATAAACACACTAACAGAAGTTAAAGTATGTGCCATTTGTTCTTGATAAAAAGCCTTCTGGAGATATAATCTTTGAACAAAAGAAAGAGATCCCTATTTTGTAGTGTTTTGGCAAAAAACAATGATGTAAAAAACAGTCTTTCAAAGAAGATGATAGAAAAGCATTTTCTACAAAAGAATAATTTAAATGAAAACTAGTGTTTAGAAGTGCAACTTGCCTCAGCATTGCTGCTGATGTTTATTTTTCATGTTCTGTTCTAAAATGTGTTTAAAGAGCTTTATTTTTATTTTCTGAAGCAAGAGCATCAACTGAAATACTTTACACTAGGCAAAGGTTCTTTTGTGTTACCCTTTATTGAACCAGCTGTATAAAAGGGAGTCTAGTAGACAGAAGTCTAACTTCTCTCCCAACTATACTGCTGGTCCAAAAAAAAAAAAGATATCACAAAGAAATCCTTGCCTCTCATACATTTCCTGCAACATCACAGCTACAGTAACACTAATTAAATACTCATTAGAAGCAGCTGCAGGGTGATCCCGAGGTGGGTGAAAGACTGTTCATTACGGTCTGGCTGCAAAGGAGTAAGCAGCCAGAGACCCACAGACTGTGGACACCTATTGCTACACTACTTTCCTAGCCCCAGGACAGCAGGGCAGAGTCCTGCTTGAGCAGCAAGGCCACAGCTAGTGTAGCCAGAGCAGCAGCCATAACCTGCCCATCAGAATTAGAAGATAGGCAGAGTTGCCAAGGCTAGAGGGTCACCTGACCCAAGAGGGACAGCTCTCCCAGGAGCTTATAAAACAGCACCTGATGAGAGGAAGAGGAAGGCTGGTGCTCTGCAGGGGAGAAAGCTCTCAGCAGAGAGGAGATGCTTAAGAGGCTAGCAGGCACTAAATGGCCTAGAGACAGCAAGGTGAGAGCCCTGTGGGAAGATGGATGGCTAGTAGGGCTTGTCAGCTCTGACTGAAGCTATTCCAGGAGATTTTTATTTCCAGCGTGACAATGTCATTAATTGTACAGTTCAACCCATTCACAATATCAATCTCCTGAACTGCTTTCAGTAGCCACTAGGAGATTGATGCCAATTCTGGGAGACTCCTGGCCAATCCGAGAGGGCTGGCAACCCTAATGGCTAGTTTAACCCCAAGTAAGGGGAAGGTTTTGTTAAGAAGCTGCTTTCCTTTTGTGCTGTAGTTTACACCAGAGGACCAGATGTGGCTATCAGGGGAGGTCTGGAGGCCACTGAGGGTGCCAGAGGTCCCGTGAGGCCTTGAGCCTCCCAGGGCAGGGGTGCAAGCCACAGTGATGCCCAAAGAGCTCATGGTGTTTTGCATCTTGCCAGGGGCTGGAGCTCAAGACACAAGCAGGCAGCGGTTGAGATGGCCGAAGCCTGGACTAAGAAGCGATAGAGATTGCTAGAGCAAAGAGGGCTAAGGTGATAGCCTGAGAGGGGCAGAAACCAGGGCCAGGGTGCCAAAGCCTGCAAGAGGGGTGAGACAAGGGCTGGAGTCTAGAATCCAGGTCTGGTGCACTAGGACTACACTAAGGGACCAGCTAGGGAAAAGGGGCAGAGGCCAGGAAGACTGAGGCCCCAACAAGGGTGTATAGGCCCAAGGAGGCCTGACCTTGTCTTGGAGACAAAGCACCCCATGATATCTGCAAGATATGGGCATGGCTACCACTGACTGACAGTAGTCAAGACCTCACTCTGGGACCCTGGAGCAGCCTCCTTTACTCCCAATAAAATTATACCAGCAAAGCATGGCAGATGAGGGAGCAAAAAATAAGGGAGGGTATCCAGAGAGCTGGAGCATGGCAGAAGTCTGTGACAGCCACAGGGGTGTCACAGTCACCTGTGGGGCTCCATCCTGTCACAAACTTATACTACACAATAAATACTCAAAAACAAAGGAATGCTAAAGCCAATGATAAGAAAACTGTCATGATATTCATGACAGGATTTGATATTTGGTGAGGGGGGTGGAGGGTGTTCTAATACCTAAAATCTCCTGATGAAAAAGTTACTTAAAACCTATACATCTGAAAACAGATACATATTTTAGGGACTGGTAGGCTGTTTTCAGAAGTGGTTTGGAGTCTCTGCTCCTATCACAAAAGAGGCAAGTTCTGTAGTCTTGTGGGGATTCTTGTAAAATCAGATGTTTTTCTTTGAGGCTCAGAAGGCCCCATTCCAGCTACTGCTTAGTGTAATGTGTAGGGCTGGTATGGTGGAGCACCTTTGGGCTTTCACAGGCTCTGAGGGAAGCCTGCTTTGGCAGAGCAGCAGGGGGAACCTCCCCCAGGAACGATTCTAAGGGAGGAAGCCGTGTGGCATGGCACCTCTGGTGTCTGCCACTTTAAGAGCCTGAAGAGGCAACCGGCAGGTGAGGCCCATCTCTGATGAATGGCCATTTTGAGATTCAGGCCAGCAGAGCTGAGAACAGCACCCTATTGCCTGAGACCGAGGAAACAACATCTCCCGTTGGAGCTGCTGCTCCAGTAACACCAGGAGGTAAGGGCAAGAGCTGATGGGGATGGCTAGGAGGCTCTTGGTCCTGGGGATGACCTAAAACTGCACCCTGCCATGGATGGGTGGCCTGGTGGGGCTGTTTGTGGTGGAACAGCCCCCCAGAAATGCCAGGCCAGTTACCACCCTGGTGAAAGGCAAGTAGGGGCACCTAAACCACCTATTGGGTGAGGCAGCTGAGGAAGTGCTGCAGGGAAATAACGGGGGCAAGTCAGGAGCCATGATTTAGAGCATCTGGGTGAGCGACCCAGTGAGGGACTAGAGGCATAGTCAATTCAGTGTTCTGCTAACCGCCCACCGCTCACTCGGATGAGGGTCACAGGAGAGGCCCAAGAGGCTGTGCACTTGCTGGCCGGAGAGTGCAGGGGAACAAGCCCCAGGACCCTCCGGGCGAGGACAGGTTGAGTGTGGCCCCGGGAAAAAGAGGGGTGGTATGAGAGTGGTCTTGCAAAGGGGCAGTATGAGAGAGACCGTGTGAGAGGCGGTAGAGTGGGAGAGGCCTCAGTGAGAGGGAGGTGGTATGAGTGTGGCCCACAACTGGGTAGAAAGTAAGAGGCCTAACACTGAGATGAGTTGAGCCCAGCCTCAGGCTGGAGCTGAGCTCAGCTATTGGGACCATCTGCAAGGCTTGGGATGCAGTATAGGGGTGGTTGGAGCTGCATGCATAGGCCCAGAAGAACAGGGCGTTCAATGGGCAGCCTCCCACCTAATTAACACCTCAATTATGTTTCATCAAGGCGTAGCTGGCAAGACAGGTGGGCGGCGTGCCCAGAGGCAGGTGAGGAAACTAGGTCTATGGCTAGTCAGGGAGTTCCTCACTTTGCCACAGCTCTACACAGACTTGTACTATTTTTACTTGCACGAACAGTCTCATGCAACACAAATACAGTCAATGAAATTGCTGGGACCAAGAGTACATCTACACTCAAACTGCAACGTAGCATAGGGATGCCCAAGCTCGCTTTAAACAAATAAGCTTGGGAACCAGATATCATAGCAGCTCAGAGCTCCTGATAGGCTAATTTATCCTACCAGCTCAGACAAAGTTAATGCCAATTCTCCATTACAGTCAGCAGCATAGACATACCTGAAATCATGGTGTAAATTACTCCATGGGAGTAAAAATCTAATCTAGTTCCAAGCTTGCATACTACCCAGGAGAGGGAAAAAAAGCATTCCTAAATGAGAATATCATAGCTATCTAGAATTACCATGTACTATATCACTTTTACCTGACAAGCATCTCAATGTAGGTTGCAGGTACAATCCATTTGGGCCTGGACTATGCATCACTGCCCTGAGTAGGCAGGTATTAGTAAGCAGCAACGTGAGTCCATCTCCCTCTGCTTAAAGAAGTAAATAACCTTGGCTCTGTATTCAGTTCACTATTTATTTTTTGCTCTTTGGTTGGGGGGCAACCCTTAGACTGAGTTCCAACGTTTTTAAACCAGTCTGTGTCCTGAACTTCTGTTCGTTATGGGTATAGATTGGTTTTCTGGGCCAAACTTCTATTCTGTTATGGATATAGACCAGTATCTGATAGCTTATACCTGTAAAAGTGTAATGTCTGTACCTGGCCTAGGTAGCTAAAGATTCCTCCTCCACAATCCAAGTGAAAACTATGAAGTACAAGCAGCAAGCCCCAGCTAGAGTGATGCTGGAGATTTCAATCATTTCCAACTACTGGGAGCAGAAGACTGCAACGGTCCCACACAATTAGTATCAAATGGCATAAAAGGTCAGCTACTCAAGGTTTATTTACCACCTAAAGAAGCCTAGAATCTGTCCTCCTAAGGCCTCTTTGTTCAGGGAGGCACTGGCCTACAAACCTGTGTGTCATGTAGAAGGTGGAGCAGGCCCACAAGTTATGGAACTAGTTTCTTCTAGAACATGCTCTCTCTTGGACAATATTTGATTTGACCAAATTGGCTAGTTGATTTAACTAGACAACCTAGTAAAAGACTAAAGAATGAGGTACTCCATAATTCAACTATATATGGAACCAGTGACACTTGGATTCTCCATATCTCAATTATCCCAGTAAATCATAAGGAAGTATATCACACATTTGTACTTTCAATTACATTTTATCTTAGCCAGTCATAAATTTAGTAGACTACAGAACTCAGAGGGCAGAAATCAGGGACAACACTTAAAGGATATGGATAGAATTAATTATAGTATCTTTTTCAAAATATTATGAACTTTATTGAGTACTTTATTCAGCTACAGGCAGGTAGATGCAGCAAGCAAACAGCATTGCAGAGAAAACAGTTTCATTTATCTTTTTTACTGTCAGTATTAGAAGGTATCAGATGTTTATGATATTATATCTCAGAACACAGTGAAAAAGCATCAAAAAGCCTATAAATCAACAGTAAAAGGTAAAAACAAGAAAAAGGAATATAAAAAATAAATAAATTAAACACTATAGACATAGGGTATTATTCACTCACGCTAAGCACTACATTTTTATTCACTCCTTACTCTGTCAAATTCTGCTAATGTCAATGGGAATTTTGCCTGCATAAAAAAAAAAATATTGAAGACACCAGGATATGGCCTGGTAAGTTTTAAGGTTGCCTAAAATCTCAAAAGCCAAAAGTTGTATTGATCTAATGCTGAAACCAGTACTCAATAAAAGGAAATACCAGTTCAATTATTCAGTATACCAGTTTATAGCTTGTACTCATATAACTGTAAACAGGAATTCTTTTATGCTGCTTTTGGTTGGCATTTGCCTTAGAGAGATATTGTTAAATTGTCCTTAAATAAATTGAACTAAAACATTTCAGTACTTTGAGGGGGTTAGTGTCATAGAATCATAGAAGTAGGGTCGGAAGGGACCTTGTAGATCTTCAAGTCCGACCCCCTGCCTGGCCAGGAGGAAAACTGGGCTCAAATGCCCCCAGCCAGGTAGGCATCAAGCCGCTTTTTAAGACCCCCAGGGTAGGAGCCAGCACTACTTCCCTTGGAAGTTGGTTCCAGATCCTAGACGCCCTAACTGTGAAGTACAGGTACTCCTCACTTAACGACCTACCTGTTTAACGACCGGAAGTACTTCCAGTCCACTTCTGGGTCTGCCAGGGAGCACACTAGGGGGCCCCCCACACCCCCCTGGGTTGGCAATCGGCCATGGGGGGACCCTGGGTGTCCCCCCAGACCCAGGAGGCACCAGTCGCAAAGCTGGGGGGGCACGGGGGGTTCCCCCCGTGTGCTCCCCGGTGAACCCGGAAGTGGACCGGAAGAGCTTCTGTTTCACTTCCCGGTCTGCTGCCCTGCACGCTGGGGAGCCTCCCATGCTTCTGTGAGACACTCTATGTGCCCCAGCACCACAACATTCACAAACCACCTGCTACCTAGAGGTATGTAGAAAAAACATTTAAAGCTGTGTCTATGTCCAAATCACCGAATCTTTCCGAATCTCTCCAAATCAATTTGGAGGGTTCTAATTTGAATCATAGGACCTTTTAATCTCTCTGAATTGATTTGGATTCGGAGATTCGGCCACTGAATCGGGCCAAATCCCCACTGAATCAAATCAGGGACCGAAGCTTTGCACAGTCCTAACATAGACTATATACAAATGTTCAGTTTCTACCAAGAGAATCAGCATTATTCTGGCAGAAAACAAAAGTGTGCGGACATCAAGACTAGGGACACAAATTACACATAAACCAGTATAAGTGATCAGAAACTGGTTCAGATCTGTAACAACATACGTTTGATACACATAAACTGCTTTGAAAATAACTGGAACAAGTTTAAGATAAATATGGATGGATATAGTATCAGACTTCACTGATTTAGGTTAAGTAGGTTTACTGAACTTCTGTTCCAGATCCCCTCCTGATTCAAGTTAATTCACAATCCACCCAGCATCCCAGGATGCTTTTTACCTCCCCCACAACCCCCTCTTGCAGGGTGGACAAGCTAGCCTTGACCCAAACTCTCTGCTCCAGCCAAGCAGGAAGGTATGCTCTAGTGCCCCCCTGGCTTTTGGCCTGAGCCACTGCAGGCATGCGGCTGCATTTCCAGAATCAAAAGTAAATGCTCACTTGCTTATCAGTTCAATTTATGTAGTTTAGACTAACCTGCAAAGATTGAATCAATTCAGCCTCAGGTTTTTTGACAGCTGTACTTAGCCTTAAGATTTTTCTCCTGAAGCAAAAACAGCTGCTCCGGAGGGGAAATAACCTGGGAAGAACCAGGTTTAAACATCCCAGGAGAATTTCTCCCAGGATCTAAACATCTGAATGCTTTCTCCCAGCCTAACTGGGAAGCAGGGAAAAGGTTCCCAGGCCTTCCTGAGACCAGTGTCACAAGTCTGGAGGAGGCACAGGGGACAACTGCTCCTGCTTGCCAGCAGACAAGGAGGGGGAGAAGAGGAGTAGAAACCAGCTATTCCCACCTGCTTTCCATGC
>NW_005842762.1:148475-171363 GCF_000455745.1 Alligator sinensis | reverse complement strand
CCTGCTGTGGGAAATAGGCAGGGACTTAGCTATATTGCTCCCTCTGCTTGGCTCCCAGTACCTGGGAGCTAACTGCAGGGAGCACTGCCCCCTGCTTGCTTCCCCATACCCCCTAAGTGCCTCCCCAGCTCCTGGGCATGCTAGTTTTTTAATTGCCACCCAGCTGATTCAGAGCGAGTGGGTCAAAATGAACACCTGTATACAGCCTTTATGTACAGACATAGACCTCTGTAAATAACTTTACATCAGGGCAAAGTTACTCCTGGGGAGAGTCAAAAGTAAGGATACATGGTCACTTTTAAACATGCAAGCACCATTGTATTTTACATATATTTTGCACATGCAGTTGTATAAGCAATGAAATGCACATTAGCATCTGAGAAAATGGCAGTGACGTGCTTTTGAACTAAAACACAAAGAGGGTGTTTTAGTTCAAAAGCACACCACCGCCATTTTCTGTGTGCTGACGCACATTTTGCTGCTTATACAACTGCACATGGTGCAGCAGTTTGCATCAGCTCACACGCGGAGCAGATTTGATTAATTGAGTCTGCTCTGAGGCAGCAGATCTCTGACATGTTGTGGCACAAAAAGGTATGTGTATAAATGCAAGTTATACCAGTGAATAGATCATGTGGCTGCAGCTGTAATCAGTTTCATCTCTGAGTAGCAATTTGCTCAATGCAAAACAAGCTATTTGCTTATCTCCTACTACACAGAGGCAAAGCCTTGTAACAGCTCTAGCTGCTGGCAGCTGCCTCAGGAATTTGGTCAACTCTCTGCTCCAAGCTCTGGTATAACTGGGTACAAATTGATGTAGGAAAATTATACGAGTGTAAATGTCACACAGAAGACAGGGAAGGGTGGAACCTTAAGAAAGGCATAAGCTCTTGTAGGCTATCACCTACTTTGTCAGATGGAACACAATATCTGACAAAGTGGGCTGCAGTTTACAAAAGCATATGCCTTTCTGAACAAAATACTCTTTAAGGTACTATCCTGCCCTGTCTTCTGCCTGACGTCAGACTAATACAGCTATCTCCCAGTGTAAATATGTTACGTATTCACACTATTAGTCTTTCCTGGAAACCTCTTTTGAAAACCTAAGCTGTGATGTTTATGTCTATAGGGATATGTTTATTACACAAGTATCTGAAATTGTAGAAATACCAAATGGAATAACTCACACTAAAAGCATAAGGATTTTAAACAGCACTAGTTATATTTTGAAGATGTCATTACTTTATATTGTTAAGGTATGGGAAAGATCCAGTTCTCAATATTCCACTGAAATAGGCACCATGGACATGATATGTCCATGATATGTAGGAGAACCTACAAATGGCCCTTAACTGTTTCTCTCAAGCATACCAGTGCCTGGGACTGACACTTAACATTGGAAAAACAAAGGTGCTTCACCAGCCTGCTCCAAGCCAGTCAACTCCCCCAGCAATGATCCTCACTGACGGACAGGAGCTGGAGAATATTGAACACTTTTGCATACCTCGGCAGCTATCTCTCAAAGGCCGCCAGCATTCACAAGGAGATCCAGTATAGGATCCCATGTGGCAGCTCTGCCTTCAGAAAACTGAATCATCACGTGTTCAACTATCACATCAGGACTCAAACAAAGCTCCTACTATATAAGGCTGTGGTAATCCCAACTTTTCTATATGGCTGTGAGGCTTGGGTGACCTACAGGGACCACCTGAAAAGCCTGAAATGCCATCACCAGCACTACCTCTGGAAGATCCTTGGCATAAAGTGGGAGGATCAATGCACAAATGCCAATACCCTCATCGACACTAACACCACAAGTATAGAAGCATTAATTATTCAACATCAGCTGCAGTGGACAGGGAACTGTGTGCACATGCCTCATACACAGTTACCAAAACAATTTCTATACTCCCAACTCAGCCAAGGACATGTGGGGCCCAGAGAAAATGCTTCAAGGACACCCTCAAGGCAAACATAAAGAAGCCTGGCACTGACACCACAAATTGGGAAAAACTAGCTCAGAACAGGGCTAACACGGCG
Organism: Alligator sinensis; assembly: GCF_000455745.1. Classification (NCBI taxonomy): domain Eukaryota; kingdom Metazoa; phylum Chordata; order Crocodylia; family Alligatoridae; genus Alligator; species Alligator sinensis. Next base: position 169,323 of record NW_005842762.1, on the reverse strand, counting down.
ATACCTCGTAAGAGAAGGCACATCTTACTTTGTGGAAAACCGTCTCGCCCTGGGGGCAGAAAAATAACAGAGACAGAAGGAAAGGAAACAAGACAAAGAAATCCATAGTACGACCCTCCCTTTAACCACCACCTGTGGCATCTGCCAGAGAGTCTGTGGCTGTAGGATCGGCTTTCTTAGCCATCAACGGACTCATTTACAACCTTTTACTTGACCTATGTGAGTGATCATCCTCAACCATGAGGGATCACCATGATGATACATATTTATAGAAACAGTAAACTCTCTGGTAATCGGCACCTTACAAGCCGGCATGCTGTGTTAACAGGCATGCCGGCTTGTAAGGCAAAGTGAAAAAAGAAGCCCCCACCAAGGCACTTCCGGTTTCTCTGAGCCCCCACGGCCTGGGGCAAAGCAGCCTGTGCTGCCAAGCCCCCACGGCCTGAGGGCATAACAGGCTGTGCAGGGCTGCGTGGAGCCTACCTCCCTGTCCCATGGGGCCAGCAGGGCCCACAGGAGAGGCAGCAATGCTGCAGGAGGGACGGAGAGATGCCCCAGACTAAGCAGAAGAAGCAGCAGTCGGGGCCGCTCAATTAACCAGCGTATTTTGTTATCTGGTGTCCCCCATTCCTGGGGAATATGGGATAACAGAGCTTTTACTGTATATATATTTCCAAACTAGATTACAGTTGCTATTAGATAAGGTGTGCTTTAAGTTTCTCTGATTCTGCAGTTTTTCCTGTACTCTCTAACTCATTCTGGTATCGTTAGTCACTATATAATAAAATTTATGGTAAATTCAGTCCAGTAACATTCATTTAATCCCATTTATACTGTGTGAAGTCATGTGTTGTCTTACAAATATTCATTAAATATTTCATAATATTTAAACCTCTATAGTACTTTTTCATATCTAGATGCTTCATCTGAAAAAAGTAAAGCATTTATATTTTATAGTTTTTGTCTTCCTCTGATCCTGCAGTACACTGAACAACCCAAACTGAAATTTTATACAAAAAACACAGATACTTGAGACTTCATAAAATACCTAATTAAAGAGTAAAATGTAATAATGCTTTTAAAAGTTATGTCTTCATATCAAAAGTCTCACGTAATTGATTTTTAGTGATAAAAACAAAGGCACAGAAGATTTAGTACAGAGGTAACACTCACATCATCATCTTCATTATCATTTGGCAGAAGCCAGTATCATTATCACCTTCTATATATACATATAGGCATCTTTGTCTTACTCAGCCCAGGGCTCCAATGACTCTGTGTTTTTAGCTAATTATACTCCCTTCCTTTTCATTTTGCAAAACTGCTAAAAAAAATTCTGGAATGATCTGACATATATAATAAAAGCACTTATGACACCTGAGCAAAACAAAAGCAGTAGAAACCTCGTGCAAGTCCATATAGGAAATATGCCTTTATGTAAACAAGCCCTCACCAGGCAGGATATACTTGCAGATGACACCAAGATTTGGGATGAGGTGGGCACACTAGAAGGGAAGGACAGATTACAGCAGGACCTGGACAGGTTACAGGGGGAGGAAACTGAAAATAGGATGGGATTCAATACTGACAAGTGCAGGGTGCTGCAAAGTGGCAGTAGGAACCAGCAGCATACCTATAGGCTGGGGAACTCCCTTCTCAAAAGCACAGTGGCAGAAAGAGATCTTGGAGTCATTATTGACTCCAAGATGAACATGGGCCAACAATGAGAGAACACGGTCAGTAGGGCTAACCGTACTTTGTCATGCATCCACAGATGCATCACAACCAGGTCGAAGGAGGTGATCCTCCCCCTCTATGGGACACTGGTCAGGCCACATCTGGAGTACTGCATCCAGTTCTGGGCACCACACTTCAGGAGGAATGTGGACAGCATTGAGATGTTCCAAAGAAAGGCCACTTGCATGATCCGGGGACAGCAGGGCAGACCCTATGAGGAGAGGCTACGGGACCTTAACGTGTTCAGCCTTCGCAAGAGAAGGCTGAGGGGGGACCTGATGGCCATCTGTAAACTTACTAGGGGGGACAAGCGGGGTTTGGAAGAGACCTTGTTCCCCTGAGCGCCTCCCAGAGTAACAAGGCCATAAGTTTTTAGAGAGTAGGTTTATACTAGATATCAGGAGGCACTACTTCACAGTCAGGGTGGCTAGGATCTGGGACCAACTTCCAAGGGAAGTGGCTCCTATTCTGGGGGTCTTTAAGAGGAGGCTCGACGTTTACCCGGCTGGGGTCATTTGAGCCCAGTTTTCTCTCCTGCCCAGGGCAGGGGGTTGGACTAGAAGATCTACAAGGTCCCTTCTGACCCTACATCTATGAATCTACTTTTTACCTTTGCTCCAGAGTAGAGGTTCATTAGGGGAATGGCCAGTGTGTGTTATGGGACAAAAATACCCAAATGTCAAATAGTTCTTAGAAAACAATGTCTACCTGGGATGGATTAGAGAAGCCTTCCAGCTACTATATCATGCCCCTGGGGCTGGGATTGAGGAGAGAATCTTTAGCACCTACAGAGTCCACCCTCTCAACTGCATGAAGCATGAGATGCTTGTTTAGATGTTTCTATTTTGCATGGGGATAAATGACTCCATAAGGTATAAGGCAATGAAGAATCAGAACCATCAAGTTTTAATGTCACCAACTGCATTTTCAGAGAGTCCCTAGGTATCTTTTTTTACAGTTTACTAACACATACCGCAAGACCGTGCTCATCTGGATACATCCTATGGGATCATAATTATAGAACAGATCTCTTCAAAAATAAAATAAAATAAAGATGGACTGCAAATGAAATGTATGAATCTGTAGTTATAGATACAGATATTCCTACTGGCCCCAATTCCACAAATGCTTACAAATGTAAATTACGATTAGGGTACAGACACATAACAAATTAACCATTCTTTTCAATGAAGAAGGAACTAGTAGGAAATCAGGGAGACAAAGAGCAGAAACGTAGGGGAAGGGAGGAGAGAAAAGGTGAGGGAAAAGAAGAATGTAAGAGGTCAGGTTAGGCAGGTACTTGGTGAATCAGATGTCAGGTGTCATAAAACCAATATCTATACTGAGTCTGTGATTTTTTGTATCCAGTAGAGTTATACAATGAAGTCTGTAGGCTCGTCTACAAAAGATGTTTTGTAAGTTCCCTTTTCTGCCTTTTGTCTCCCTGATTTCCTACCATTTCCTTTTTCACTGAGAGCCTCTTTCTTACCCTCTATTATTTCCTCTGTAATATTTCCCTTTGGCCTTTCTTTTCCCCTGCTTTCATCCCCTTCTCTCCCCTGTTTCACCTTTTGTTTCTCTTTTTACCTATGTATATTTTCACTTCATCCTCTCACTTTGAACTTCTCTCATTCCTATTTTCCTGATCTTCAACTATTTTCCTTTTCACTGACAGCCTCTTCTACCTTGTATTCCATCATTGTAATGCCTCCCTTCAGCCTTTTTCCTTCTTTTCCCCTTGCTCTCTTCCCCTTTCCCCTCCCCCCTCTGTTTTACCTCTCTGCTTTACCTTTTGTCTTTCTGATTTCCACCTATTTACATTTTCACTGATATCCTGCCATACTTTTAGCTTTTCTCATTTCTTGGAGTCTCAGAACAGCAGACTTCCTATGCCTGAAGAAGGGTGATTGCACCGGAAAGCTTGTCAAGAACTTTTTCCTAACTACTTAGTTGGTCTAATAAAAGATATCACATCTACTCAAAGAACCTTACCTGTCTAATTTAATATATATATATGTTTGTCTGCTTAACTAGTGCTGAATCCCACTGCCCTCTACTCTAGTTGAATGTTCATCTCATCACAGGATTATGCCCCTCAAAGCAAGGCACCTCACTCCTTTTGTTCTGCAGAGCACTCACCACCCCAGTGTTCAAGCAATACATAAATACATATAGGGCACATCTACACAAGACATTTACTGCCCAGTAGACTAATTAGCTGCACAGTAAACATTGTACATCTATATGTGTGCCCCTATTAGGCTGAAGTAAACTAATGAACTCCACAGCAGCACACATGTAGATGCTGCCCTCACTGGCTGGGGCACAAGGGTGCTTCAGTGCAGGGGCTTCCTGCTGGCTAGTAGGGTTCTGAGAAGCTTCAGTCTGCGATTCAATTCAGAAAAGATTCGGTCTGATTCGGAGGCCAAATCTCTGAATCTGAATCGAACCAGGAGAAGCTTATAACTTTCCAAATTGATTTGGAGGCTCCAAATCGATTTGGAAAAGATTCAGAGATTCAGAGGTGGTCTTTCAGGGGAACAGAAACTGAGAAGAGGGAGCAGGGGGGACAGACTGACATCTCCAGCTGGCCAGTGACTGTGATCTGTCCCCGAGTCCCCTTCCAATCATAGTGTCTGGGGGAAGGACATAGAAACAGCATATAAGCCTCTGTTTGCAGGCTTTCTGTGCCTTTTGTGAGCTGTTTCTGCCTGACCAAGAGCATCTGAAAGGTACTGGCTTGGCTTCCTAGTCAGTCTCCTACTACTTTTTGATCTTCAAAAGGATTGGATATAGCTTAGGTTACAAACTAGAATCCCTCTACTTATCCATTTCTTTCAATTTATATTTCTTCTTGGGATTTTTTCCCCCAAATCTTTTTTTTCAAAGAAAACTGTGTTTGCCCTGGCAGGGTGATCCATCACTGTGCAGGGAAGCACCCATTACACACACACACACACCATACAGGACAGGCTTGGTAATCTGTTGGTAGCACCAGGTGATAAAGGTAATCTCTTTAACAGATTCTTTGCTCCCATTTTTCTGAGCAGGGACAGGGACATCCCCCCCACTGGGAGTGTGGACAGTTCCAGGGGAGGTGCAGCCAGGCCCAGGGTCAGTGAGGACCTAGTCAGGGAATTTTTGGAGGGACTAGACATGTTCAAATCAGCAGGTCCTGATGATCTCCACCCCAGAGTGCTGAGGGAATTGGCAGAGGTCATTGCAGGACCCCTGGCACAACTTTACAAGCACTTGTGGTGCTCTGGCAAGGTGCCAGAGGACTGGAAAAGGGCCAATATGGTCCCCATTTTCAAAAAAGGGAGGAAAGAGGACCCAGGAAACTATAGGCCCATATAGTCTTACCTCAGTCCTAGGGAAGCTCTTTGAGAAAAGTATCCAGGAGCACATCTGCGAGGGACCTACAGGGGGGATCCTGCTCAGGGGAAACCAACATGGGTTCATTAGAGGCAGGTCCTGTCAGACCAACCTGGTGGCCTTCTACGACCAGGTTACAAAATCCTTGGATGCAGGTGTTGTGGTGGACGTAGTCTTTCTGGACTTTAGGATGGCCTTCAATACTGTCTCTCACCCCATCCTCATTAAAAAATTAGGCGACTGTGGTGTCGATGCCTACACAGTCAGATGAGTCACAAATTGGCTAGAGGGCCACGCCCAGAGAGTGGTGGTGGATGGGTCATTTTCAAGCTGGAGGGACATGAGCAGTGGGGTTCCCCAGGGCTGTGTCCTTGGGCCCACACTGTTCAATATCTTCATCGGCGACTTGGACAAGGGGGTGAAAAGCACCTTGTTTAAGTTCACAGATGACACTAAGATGTGGGGAAAAGTGAGCACACTAGAAGAGAGGGAGAGGCTACAACTAGATCTGGACAGGTTACAGAGGTGGGTAGATGAGAATAGGATAGGTTTCAATATGGACAAGTGCAAGGTGTTGCACCTGGGGAGGAAGAACCAGCAGCATACCTACAGGCTGGGGAACTCCCTTCTTGTTAGCACAGAGGCAAAAAAGGATCTTGGAGTCATTACTGATTCCAAGATGAACATGGGCCGCCAATGTGGAGACATGGTCAGGAAGGCTAACCGCACCTTGTCATGCATCCATAGATGCATCATAAGCAGGTACAAGGAGGTGATCCTCCCCCTCTATGCGACATTGGTCAGGCCACAGTTGGAGGACTGTGTCCAGTTCTGGGCAGCACACTTCAGGAGGGATGTGGACAACATGGAGAGGAGCCAGAGGAGGGCCACTCACATGATCAGGGGGCAGTAGGGTAGGCTCTATGAGGAAAGGCTACAGGACCTGAACCTGTTCAGCCTCCACAAAAGAAGGGGATCTGGTGGCCGCCTATAAGTTTGCCAAGGGGGACCAGCAGACAATGGGAGAGTCCCTGTTCCCCTCGAGCACTACCGGGAGTAACAAGGAACAACGGCCATAAATTGACAGAGAGTAGATTCAGACTAGACATCAGGAGGCACTACTTCAATGTCAGGGCAGCTAGGAGCTGGAACCAACTTCCAAGGGAAGTAGTGCTCACCCCTACCTTGGGGGTCTTCAAAAGGAGGCTAGACAACCACCTAGCCAGGGTTGTTTGACCCCAGCATCCTTTCTTGCCCATGGCAGTGGGTCGGACTTGATGATCTGCTTAGGTCCCTTCCAACCCTACTAACTATGAAACTATCATAGAAGAAGAAGTCAGATATTATTACAACACAGAAGAAGTCACACATTCATAGAAGATGACATTATATATAGTTATTAATATTAATAGTTATAGGTATTAGTTACATACAGGCTAAAAACAACACAGAAGAAGTCAGATTAACACAACACAGAAGTCAGACATTCAGTCATAGAGGAAGAAGAAGGGAATAGCTATTTTAGGTACACTACACAACACAGAACAGTAAGCAAAACACAGCAGAGAAGTCAGACACAGTCAGTCATATATCAGAGAAGAAGAAGACATATATTCTATTATTAGTTACACACACGCACACACATTTTCCAGCAGAGGAAAGACAAATATGAAGTGGGCTGAAAAGGCAGGTGCCAGGTCTTCTGGCAGGGGAGGGAGAAGGGCTAGAGGGGGTAGGGGGAGAAATAGAGCTGCAAGTCTGTCCCCTCTTCCCCCACCCCCCAAACATAGATGCATCCTCTTTCCTGGCAGGCACGAGTCTTCTGCTGCCAGCGGAAACAAGGAGGTTGGAGTAGTACCTGTCCCTGAACCTGCACCAGCTCCCCTAACTCCAGAAATAGGCACCAGCAGCAGAATAACTGTCTCTTCCACCCCAATTTCATCTTCCAGTGTGAACCTCCCACTGCCAGAGGAGAAACTGGATCTGGAACCAGGGGACTTGAGCACCCTAGCTAAAAAAATTCTGGGGACCGAGGGGGAATCTGAGTTTGTGCTCCACACCCCTCAGAGTTCCCCTAGACCCAGGTCTCCTTCTCTGGAAACCACCTCAGAGGAGGTTGAGATTGAGTTTGAGATTGTAGAGGCTCAGACAAGTGGCTTAGCTAAGGCAGCTCCTCCCACAGTTGTGCCTCAGCCTGCTGAGGAGGGGGATAAGGGAGGATCCCCACCCTCAACCCAGAAGTGGGGGAGTAGTGTAGTGTGGGATCATTTTGAGCTAGCAGATAATCCCAGGTTTGCCATCTGCCAGCACTGCTGAAGGCAGATCAGCTGGGGCAAGGAGGTGAAACACTTTACCACCACGGTGATGCCACTGCATCTCAGGAGGCAGCACCCCCTTGTTCTTCTTCCTCCTCAGCCTGGCACCAGTGCGAGTGTGCCCAAAGGGAAGTCTCGTGCTCACTCCAAAGCTCCTGTCCCCCAAAAGCAGGGGCAGGCCACCCTGGAACAGTGGGGGAAAGCTGCAGACAGAGGGGGGCATGTTGCAAAGGCAAGCAAGATCACCCAGAGCTTGCTCTGGATAGCCAGCCCTTCTCCTTGGTTGAGCAGCCAGGGTTCACACAGCTCATGGAGCTTATGGCCTCATTTTACCAAGTGCCCACAGGCACTACCTTTAGCAGGACAGTGATGCCCTCCCTGTATGAGGCATGCAGGGAATACTTGAGGGAGGAGCTGAGCAAGGCAGGGCTGCAGGTAGCCTTGCGCTTCACCTCCAACATCTGGAGCAGCCAGGGTAGCAATCACGCCGACCTGTCCCTTACAGGGCAATGGTGCAACCAGTCAGGCCATCGGTGGTCTCCTTCAAGCCAAGGTGCTGGATAAGTCCCACACAACAAGGGAGGTAATAGTGGCCATGAAATGTATGGTACAGGGGTGGCTCACTGGTCAGGGTGAGCTCACCCACGGGTTCATGGTCACTAACAATGGGGCCAATATGGTCAAGGCCATCCATGATGCCAACTTGCTTGGCATCCGCTGTGTGGCACACAGGCTGCACCTTATAGTCAGGGATGCCTTGAAGAGGGACAGGGCTGCCAGTGATGGCACCATCACTACCACCCAGCTCATTTCAAAATGCAGGAAGGTGGCAGGCTACTTCCACCACAGCATCAACACAGGCAAGATGCTGCGGGAGAAACAAGCAGACCTGAGCACCCCACAGCACAAAATCATGCAGGATGTTGAGACTCAGTGGAACTCCACATACCTGATGCTGGAAAGGCTGGTGGAGCAACAGGAGGCCATCCATGAGATGGCCTTGCTTGGGAAAATTGGGATCTGAGGTCCCCTTAACGGAGCTGAGTGGGATACCATTTACAAGAAGTCAATCATCGTGGTGTGCCATGACCAGGGGGTCTCCCAAGGTTCCGTCCTTGGGCCTATCCTTTTCAACATCTTCATTAATGATGTGGACACTGGAATCAGAAGTGGACTGGCCAAGTTCACTGATGACACCAAACTATGGAGTAAAGCGTCCACATCTGAGGACAGGATGGTAATCCAGGCTGACCTGGACAGGCTCAGAAAATGGGCGGACAAAAACCTGATGGCCTTTAACACTGAAAAATGCAAGGTACTCCACCTTGGGAAGAAAAATCCGCAGCATGAGCAGTGCTATGCTCACTAGCACCATGGTCGAAAGGGACTTGGGGGTCATGACTGACCACAATATGAATACGAGCCACCAATGTGATGTTGCAGCAGGCAAAGTGAGCAAAAATCTGGCTTGCATCCATAGATACTTTAGCAAATCCCAGGATGTCATCCTCCTGCTGTACTCGGCCTTAGTGAGGCCACAGCTGGAGCACTGCATCCAATTCCGGGCTCCACAATTTAAAAAGGATGTGGAGAAGCTTGAGAAATTCCAGAGGAGAGCCATGCACATGATCAGAGGGCAGGAAAACAGACCTTATGATGAGAGGCTGAGAGCTATGGGACTCTTCAGCCTGGAAAAGTGCAGGCTCAGAAGGGGGACCTGTTGGTATAAAAGGGGTGTATATCAGGATCTGGGGGAATGCCTGTTCACCAGAGCACCACATGGGATGACAAGGTCGAATGGTCACAAACTCCTCCAAGACTGTTTCAGGCTGGACATAAGGAAGAACTTCTTTACTGTCCAAGCCCCGAAGACCTGGAACAGACTGTGACCAGAGGTGATGCAAGCACCTACTGTGGACTCCTTTAAGAGTCAACTGGACATTTATCTTGCTGGGATCCTGTGACCCCAGCTGACTTCCTGCCCCTGGGGTAGGGGGCTGGACTCAATGATCTTCTGAGGTCCCTTCCAGCCTTAATGTCTATGAAACCTATGAAAAAAGCTTGGTGGTCCTCAGGGCACTGAGACCCTTGAGGCCACTGAGACCCTCAGCGGTGGCAATGCCCTCCTTAGCCTAGTGATCGTTATCTTGCTGGGATCCTGTGACCCCAGCTGACTTCCTGCCCCTGGGGTAGGGGGCTGGACTCAATGATCTTCTGAGGTCCCTTCCAGCCTTAATGTCTATGAAACCTATGAAAAAAGCTTGGTGGTCCTCAGGGCACTGAGACCCTTGAGGCCACTGAGACCCTCAGCGGTGGCAATGCCCTCCTTAGCCTAGTGATCGCCGTAGGGAGGGAACTGGAGAACCAAATGGAGAAGTTCCAGAGGATCAATGTTCCTGGCTGGCACAAGCCGCTGTCACCAGATGTGCAGGCACTGAAAGAGGGCATCAGGAGATGGCTGGATCCCTTGCAATCCAGTACGGCCCACATGCTGGCGGGCATGTGTGACCCGAGGGTGAAGGGGAGCATGTGCACTGGCAGCACCAAAACCCTTGATCACTGGATGCAGGTGCTGGTCAACAGAGTCAGGGAGACAGAGGTGCAGAGGCGAGGAGATGTGGAAGAAGGGGATCCACTTTCCTGTGCCAGCACTCCCAGCACCAGCACCAACCAGTCTCGTCCATACCAGCTGCTGCCAATGTGGGCCAAGGGCATGGCTTCAATGCTGGGGTCCAAATGCACCAGACCCCAGCCTCAGGCAGGTAGGACTGAGGCTTCAGTGGCTACCTATCTCGCTGAGAATGAGGATCCACTGGACTGCAACCCCTTGGCCTACTGAGCAAGCCACAGCCACATGTGGCAGGATCTGGCCATGGTTGCCCGGGAACACCTGTCCTGTCCACCAAACAGTGTTCTGAGCGAGAAGGTGTTCAGCTTTGCTGGGGATGTTGTGACACTCCACCGCACCTGCTTAGATCCTGGTTTGGTGGAACAGCTGGTGTTCTTGAAGGTGAACCTCCCGCTGCTGGGATTCCCCAAGCTCCACCAGCAGATGGATTGAATGCCCCGCTCCTCACTCCATCTGCACCTATTTCCATTTGATTTTTTTAAACCAGTTAATGCCCTGTTCTCAGAGCTGGAGGGGGTACTCACTGCATCACCAGCCAGCAGGGGAAGAACATGTCCCTTCTGAGCTCCCATGCCAGGATGGACTTTGAGGTATGGACTGGGGCTATGGGGGAGGAGGAGACCCCAGGTCCTAGGCATGACCACTAAAACTGCACTCTGCCAGGGTCAGGGAAGCCTGGTGGGACTGCTGGTGGCATGGCAGCCCCATAAATGCCAGGACTAAGGATTCCCCTGGTGAAAGACAGGTAGGAGGTGCCATAAGCTCCAGCTACCACATGCATGCACACAGTCCTGGCTAGGAAAGCCCAGTCCTGGGAAAGCCCAGATCTGTCACGTCTTTGACAGACCTGAGGCTTGCTGGTAGCAGTGGAGTTGTGAGGCTCTGGGTGAGCTCAGTTTTGCTGCCATAAATGCCAGGACTAAGGATTCCCCTGGTGAAAGACAGGTAGGAGGTGCCATAAGCTCCAGCTACCACATGCATGCACACAGTCCTGGCTAGGAAAGCCCAGTCCTGGGAAAGCCCAGATCTGTCACGTCTTTGACAGACCTGAGGCTTGCTGGTAGCAGTGGAGTTGTGAGGCTCTGGGTGAGCTCAGTTTTGCTGCCAGGGATGCCAGCTTTCAGGTTGAGAAACCCTTTTTCAGGCTGAGGCAGCACCTGCAGTTGGTGTGTGTATGGGCTGTTCCTGGATGGAAGGAATAATAAAGAAGCCAGAGGCTGCCATGCAATGCAGGCAAGAAAGCCAGTCAGTGAAAATGGAAATGGAGGCATCAAAGGGTAAAGGACAGGTGGGGGGTAGGAAGGAAGGGAGATGTGGCAGGGCAAGTAAAAGTGCAGAGGTACCTGGGGAGCTGATGTCCAGCAGGCTGTGGTGTGTCAGAATTCCACTGTCTATATTGAGTCCATGAGTTTCTGTACCTAGGAGGCTCATGAAGTGAAGTTCATAGGCCCGGCTGTGAAAAGTGGTCTGTAAATTGTTCCCTCTTAGGATCATGTCTGAGAGAATGGAGACAAGAGTGTTTTTTTGTGAGGAATGTGCCCCCATAGATAGTTGGGTATTCTTGTCTTTCATAGATTCTGGTGTGCAGTTTGTGGGGGCACTGGAGACTGTTGGCAGGTTTTGTGTTTTGAGCTGTAGGAAGTTGGCTTCAGTTCTGGTGAGGAGGTTAGGTGCTTGTTTTGATTTACAAACCACTTTTCAGAGCCAGGCCTATGAAACCCCAGCCTGTCCCTCACCCCCTGACACCTCCATTTCCATTTTCATTTACTGGCTTTCTTGCCTGAATTGCATGCCAGGCCAGTCTCTGGCTTCTTTACTATTCCTTCCATCCAAGACCAGCACACACACAGACCAAATACAGGTGCTTCCTCAGCCTGACAAAGGGTTTTTCAACCCAAAAGCTTGTTATATTCTCCTAACTATTCAGTTGATCTACTAAAAGACACCAGACTGACCCAAAGGACCTTGTCTGCCACTGCTATGTCCTTAAGCCAACAGCCCTAGCACCTGTCCCAGGTCAGCTGACTGGAAAGACGCAGGACTCTGGGCACATCTAAGCCCCAGGGCTGGGGCTGGCAGGGAGCCTTCTCTGACAGCTGCTGGAGAAGAAGCTCCTCCAGGAAAGAAAAGAAAGGCTCTGTGACAGTTTGGCTGCCTGAGATGCTGCTGGTGCTACTGTGCTGCAGTGCACTGCAGTGCTTATCTGTTGCTATTTATATTAGTGGACCTGACTCAGGCTGTAGGGGAGGAGAAGACCTCATTGGGGCACACAACCATGTTGTGTAGAGGCCCCAGCGCCAGTGAGGGTGCACCTTAACACATACACACAGAGTCACATAGTGAGGGTTCACCTTAATACACACACACAGAGTCACACAGTGAGGGCATGCCTTAACAGACACAAGAAGATCCTGCAGGAGAGGAAAGAAGGGCTCTGTCACAGTTTGGCTGCCTGAGGTGCTGCTGGTGCTACTGTGCTGCTGATCACTAAGTTATTTTATACCTGTTGTCGTTTAAAGTGGTGGACCAGGCTGAGGCTACAGGGGAGAAGGCCTCATTGGGGCATACAACTGTGTCATGTAGATGCCCCATCACCAATGAGGGCACACCTTAACACACACACAGTGTCACCCACCCATGTCACAAGTTTTGCCTGTCAGCAGCCAGAGGTGCAGGGTCCCAGAACCCCCTACACCTATCTCCTTGAAAGCTGGAAGGCTTTGTGGCCACAGCAGGGCGTAGCAGGCCTGCAGTTTTCACGCCCCCTATGCCTTAACACCGACACAGTCATACAATCACCCATTCCACGAGTTTTGCTTTTCAGCAGTTTGAGGTGCAGTTTCCCAGAAACCCCCATACTTACCTCCTTGAAACTTGGCAGACTTCATGCCCTCAGAAAGGGGCTACCATCCCTGCAAGTTTCAGTCAAATCAGCCAAAAAATGACAAAAGTTATAGGTATTTCAGTGATTCCCCATTATACTCTATGGACGAATCCTCAAATCTTTCCGAATTGGCGCCGAATCTTCCAAAGCCGACTCAGCGAAATCGATTCAAAACAGTGATCCAAATCTCTGAATTGAATCACTGGCCTCCAAATCAGCCGAATCCGAATCCAAATCAAATACTTCCCTATTCGCACAGGCCTACTGGCTAGTCCCTCACTAAAGCACCCTCATGCCTCAGCCAGCCTCTCTGCAACATGTTGAGCCAAAGGGAGCAGCCCAGGGCTGGCACTCTGACCCTTCTGTCCACCTGCTAGCTGAGGCTGCTCTGACCTGGTTTAATGTGCTGCAGTCCCAGGAACAATAAACTCCGAAGCAATAAGCTTTGGAGTTTATTCATGTTTCTTAACTGCACACATAGATGCACCCACATAAAATGAAAAGTTACATGGGGTGAGGTGGGCAAAGAAATATTTCTCTGCTTTGGATGTATGGAAGCAATTTAATTTAAATAGAACAGTTGGAGTTTTTTTAATTGTTTGAGTTATAAGAATATTTTTCCCAAACTTCAGCATCTGCCAGCCCTTTATTTATGGCTACCAACCAGGAGCTGATATACTCCCTTCTGACTGGATCCAACTATTAAAGTGGTGATTAAAAACACCCACTTTATTGTTTTATAAATTATTACTGCTGTCCCTTTCATCAGTTTTTGAATCTCTGTGAATGTGAGGAGGTAGAAACAAGTCAGTGCTCCTTTGAACACAGTGTTAAGGTATTTTTCTGACAACTTGAAATAAAGCACAGGATAAATGCTGATGTAGGGCTTTTGTTCTGTGTGGTCTGTTTTGGTTTATTCTATTTGTAGGTGTACTTTGCATCAAGGTGACTTGGACACATATTTTAATCACACAGGGCCAGACAGGCAGGAGCAAACTGAGCGGCCACCCAGGGGCCAGACAGAATGGTAATTTTAAAATTATTATTATAATTATCTCTGGAGAAGGGGGCCCCAATACTAAAAGTTCACCCGGGGCCACCAGGAGTCTAGGTACGGTGCTGTATCCACCTCTAACCTCACCAGATCCTACAGTACCTTGAATTTTTATTTATTAATCTTGGATCCAAATCATTCCCATGGTCTCTGTGCATGAAGAAGACAAAACCACAGTTGCTTCCTTTGGGCAGGCATGAGAAAGATATGTTACAAATTAGTCATTCTCCATCCAAGGACCTGATGCTATGGAAGTAATCTGATAATCTAAGCACCAAAAAAATTATTAAGAAAAGATAACACTAGAAAACTAGAGAGCTAAAACATCTCTATAGGATGTCTCTGGACAAGGGTATGTTGCACATGGTGGTTCCCACTCTTACAACCTATGTCCATCCTATTCAGTAAGAAGTATGGGCCAAATACAGACCTAGCCAACAAAGTGATAGCAAGCAGAGATCCTGCTAGCTAGGGTAGGATTCAGCAGGGACAGGCAGAATGAAATATCATGTGTCATCACTGTGTCTACTTGTTGATAGAATACTACAGTGACGCCAGCTAAGCTGTAAGTCAAACTGCAGTGATTTGGTGTCAAAACTGGGTTATTAGCCAGGCCCATTTCCTACTGTACTGCTACAAGCTAAGTCAGATCCTATCCTACTGTGTGTCGGAAGAGGAAGAGATGTCTTACATATGCTCTCCTCATCTTCCCAGAATGAACCTTATGTCTATCAATTAGAATGTGTGATAATAAATAAATAAATAAATAAATGAGAGAGTCCTGTGTGGTCCACAATGTACTGACTACAGCTACTGAAAAAAAGATCTGGCTTTAGGACCAATTTAAAACTTTCTGCTAGTTTTTCCCTAATCTCCAGTAACAGTAATGGCTTTTACTAATAAAAAATATTAAACGAGTACTGCTTACATGGAGAGCAAGAGTTTTATACGATCTATTTCAATATCCAGTATGCAATCAAGAAAGAAAAGACAAGCGGACTGGGGGACACAGATAGCAAAATAGAAGTATGCCCAGAAAATACAACAACACAAACAGTCTAAGTGGTATTTTTAGTGATTTTTTTTTCATGCACCAAAGGCCCAGCATAATTCATAATGGCAAACAGAATGGCTGAGGTTGGATAAATTACAGCTAAATGTTGTACATATCAAATATTCAGCTCTGACCAAAAAAGTGAGTCTTAAGTATACATTTCATAGACATTAGGGCTGGGAGGGACCTCAGAAGATCATGGAGTCCAGCCCCCTGCCCCAGGGGCAGGAAGTCAGCTAGGGTCAAAGGATCCCAGCAAGATAAGTGTCCAAACATTTCTTAAAAGAGTCCAGAGTAGGTACTTGCACCACCTCTAGAGGGTGTCTATTCCAGGCCTTGGGGGCTCGGACAGTAAAGAGGTTTTTCCTTATGTCCAGCCTGAAACAGTCTTGGAGGAGTTTATAACCATTGGACCTTATCATCCCTTGGGGTGCTCTAGTGAACAGACTTCCCGCAGATCCTGATGAACACTCCTTATATACTTATAGGCTGCCACCAGGTCACCCCCGAGCCTGCACTTTTCCAGGATGAAGAGTCTCATGGCTCTCAGCCTCTCTTCGTAAGATCTGTTCTCTTGCCCTCTGATCATACGCGTGGCTCTCCTCTGGACTCTCTCAAGCTTCTCCACATCCTTCTTGAATTGTGGAGCCCAGAACTGGATGCAGTACTCCAGCTGTGGCCTCACCAAGCCCAAGTACAGCAGGAGTATGACATCCTGAGATTTGCTTGAGAAGCATCTATGGATGCAAGCCAGAGTTTTGTTCACTTTACGAGCTAAGACATTGCACTGGTGGCTCATGTTCATCTCACGATCAGTCATGACCCCCAAGTCCTTTTCGGCCATGGTGCTAGCGAGTGTAGCACTGCCAAACCTATAAGTGTGATGTGGGGGGATTTTCCCAAAGGTGGAATACTTTGCATTTTTCCATATTGAATGTCATCAGGTTTTTATCCACCCACTTCTAAGCCTATCAAGGTCAGCCTGGATCACCAGCCTATCCTCGGGTGTGAATGGTCTACCCCAAAGTTTGGTGTCACTGGCAAATTTGGCCAGTCCGCTTCTGACACCAGTGTCCACATTTTTAACAATGATGTTAAAGAGTACAGGTCCAAGGACAGAGCCTTGAGGGACACTACTGGTCACAGAGCACCTTGATGATTCACTTTCGTCGACTACCACGCTCTGGGTCCGAGCTCAGAGCCAATTCCCCAGCCATCAGACTGCGATGTAGCCGAGGCTGCTGCATGTGACTGACTGGTGTAAAAGCTTTCTATGTCATATGCTATCTTGTCTTTGTATAGCTGTATTAACTCATAGACACTGTATTTCCCTCAATATATTTTATAAGGTCTAAATAAATCCTGGAAAAATAGCTGGACCATCAGTTCTAATGTAATTGGAGTTTCTCCGGATGCTTATTCACATAACCCCCTTAACTCGTGTAGCAACTGCTCAACAATGCCTAATAAGTAAGAAAATTGACTAGTTAAAAAAATATAAAACCTGAAATATTGCCCTTTGAAGGGGAGCTGAGGCATTTTTATTATAAAATTTGAAGGCAGCTCTCTCTACCATAATTTTGCATACTATTAATTAATCCAAGGAGATATGCATACTTAAATTGAGCTGAGATTATGACACATGCTGACAAAGGGATACTTAAAATCAAGACTAAACATTTTCTCTTTGGTTCACTCTGTTGTGGAAAATGTTACCGAAACATCCTTGAAGCCTGCTTTCGCATTGAAGTTAATAAGCGGTTTGGGTGCTTATTAAATATAGGATTAGGTGCAACATTCCAGTTTCCAGCCACATACTTACACCTACATGCAAAAGGAGATTCATGTCTCCGTATGACTTTACATTACTTACAATTCTCTCTTAAAAAGGTAATGAAAGAGGCAAGGATTTCTTAGGGTGGTGTCTTTTATAGGACCAACTGTGTAGTTTGGATAGAGTTAGCCAAGCTTTCAAATGCAAGACACTCTTCATCAGGTCTGACCAGAACAAGCCAGGTACAGCATAATAAAGAACAGTTGTGGGGTAGGGCCTTAAATTGCCAGCAAATCCCCCAAAAAGTAGGAAGACAGCTAGAAAGAGACACCACCTGCAGCCTGGATGAGACTAATCTATTAACTCCCCAGGTCACAAGAGCCATCAACACATAAAAGCCATCACCCTGTTTAGAATCCCACTGGAAGGGACTGATAATATTTCTTCCTGCTCTCCACAGAAGCAGGTACCTTGGATACAAGAGGACTGGACTGTCATTGGCAGGCACAATTTACAGCTCTCCAGTTTCCTGAATTAAGCTGATTTTTCAGCAAAAGCATCATTTTATTTGGGGTAGTTTATAAGGGTCGTCTTTACCTTCCTTCTCCTAGTCTTTTTCTTTGTGACTATTGCCCAATCTGTCTTTCCTCGCTCTTTACTTTCCTTCCTTCCCCCACTTTCTATGAAGCCTTTCCTCCACCCTATCTTTTCTCTGCTTCTCTGTTGTTGTTTTTTTAATTCATTTGAAAGATGTCTCTAGCTACCGAAGTCAAATAACAAATTTTAAAGACATGTTAATACATTACCATAACATCACTTGTGGAATCTACTGTATATTAATGCATGGATTATTCCTGCTTTGCTACATAAGAATCTCCCACAAGGCTGAAGTGGAAAGATGATAATCTAGGATCATTGTGATCTTTAAGAAAGTTTAAAGATGCAGTGCTATATCTCCATAATATTGCTTGTAGAATCCACTGTATATTAATATACAAAGGTAATTGCTGCTCTCTTGAATAATGTAAACACAGAAAATGTTACTTGATAAAGTGCCAGAATGCTACTACTATAATTGGTATCACCTATTCACTGACAGCCTGTCCAACACAGGCACGGGCAAAGGAAGCTTTGCACATGCTGCCCTACCAGCATGTTTCATCCTTAATCTAGATCACTCTCCAGGAGTGAGAGCGTTTCCCTGTTGAATCAATGCCTAGTGCAGCTCCCTCTGAAATTAATTTGTTGTAAAAGACAGACTGTAAGACCCACTTTAGCAACTTTCAGCCAAACAGCCAGTGAAAGGGTCACTGCCGTGTTGAAAGACATACATTTCCTTCCATTCATTGTCAATATCATCACTGAAATGCTAATAGTCTAAAATTTAATATTTTTGCCATAAAGCTGTTTGTTTGTTGTTTGCATTTTCTTTCACTTGGAAACTGAAATGAAGGAAGAGCTGTACATGTGTTGATATTCATTTTCTGATTCTTATGCACTACTAGCAACAGCCTGCAATGTTTTGTGTTGCAAACATTTACCATTTTAAAATACTTACATTTTAAAACTTTCCTTTATCAAGACTTGAAAACAGAACACAGAAATAAATCAAGTGAGCACACATTTAGTAACAGACTGAATTTATCCCATGAAGCCTAAATTAACTAAAAATTGCCCTTTTCAATGATCATGTATAAGACTCTTAGAAATAGGTGTCTACACTTGAAATGTCCAATGCATTTAAAATAAGTTGTTCTACCAGTTCCTTCTAAACATCATTAAGAAAACATACACTTTCTGTACATACAACACTGTGTCCACTTTGCATTATCCTGGGAAGAGAGGATTTTTTTTGGTTTTAAGAAGTCACAGTCCTGCAAAGACTGACAAGCAACTTATTTTACTTATACAAGGAGTTTCATTGAAGTCCAGCTTAATGAAGCTGGCATACATAGATCTGGCAGATCAAGAGCAAAATTCAGGCTAGTTATATCATATAGTAATGCTCCAGGGTGTGGTAGTCTCATATAAGACAGAGCTGTTTACTTTGAGACATGCAGCAATTAAAATAAAAGTGTAGTTGGTCAACAAGTGTTTTACTTGAACTCTTATTTTCTGACAAAATAATGAATACTAAGAGCATTACATTTCTATAGTAATTCAAGTTTTGGTTTTGTTTTTTTATTTAAATGGGTAAAGATGGAAATTAATAAAGCCAGCTGTATCAACCATGTATTTTAAACAGGTTCCCAGTAATTTCTAGGTACAACCATGATTTCCGTAAAGAGAATCAAAAATACAATTTACATGTATTAAATGTATAGTTCAGCTAAGAAGGTATTTCTGTGAAAACAACATCTTGTCATTTTATGTTTAAGGCCCAGTGATTCAAATCCTACTTCCTCAACTCACCTGCAAACACTTTTTCCTTATCATTAATGCAAATACTAGTGATGCAAAAAATATAAAGAAGTTGCAATTTGTCCTTATGCTTCATCACTTCTAGTAATAATCCATGAGCCAAATTGCACCTCAGTAATAACTGCACAACCCAATTGTCTTCAAATTATTACCTGAGCTTTCTCTGATTAACCCTGTGAGCACTGAGTGGTAATTCCACAGATGTACCTGAATGCCTGTGGCATGTTTTTACTGATGAAATGCGAAAAAAAAGAAAAGCTGGCTTTCATATCTTATAACAAGTCTGTAATGCTGAGAGAAGAAAACAAGTGTGTCTTTTTCATGTATAGGCTGATGAATTTTAATTTGTAAATTGGTGAGGTAAAGGAAATATGGAGCATCACGATGACATGCCTATGAGTGGTCATATTAGAGTTGGCTGATCACATAACCTCTTTACTATGCAGTTGCTGCTTCTGTAGTGCAACAGACAGAGAAAGACAGCTCCAACACATAGCCTAAAACTACGTACAGGTATAAACCCCCCCTACTTAAAAAGTTCAAGTGCTCCAGTCTTGGGTGTGAAAGACTGCAAGCCCTCATTTTTAACAGAGCCTGAGAGAGACTGATTAAACAGGGATGTATTGGGTAGCCGTGTTGGTCTAGGACAAAAAGAAACGCAAAACTCTAGAACTCTTGGTCGGCAAAGACCAACTAAGAAATTACAAATCAATTACCTTTTTCCGCAAGCTTTCGCACACATGCACTTCCTTGGGCTCTGGGAAAACGAAAGATCGTAAAAAGACCCCCTAGCTAGAAAAGAAACGTCATTTTTGCACAGAAGGAATCCCACGTCATCTGCACATCACAGAGCAACTCACAAAGACACTCTCATGGACCCAGAGGAAGACACATCCACCATCAGCTTCCTCTGTGCAAAAATGACATTCATTTTTTTGCCTAGGGGGACTTCTACCATCTTTCATTTTCCCGGAGCCTGAGGAAGGGCGAGGTGCCTGAAAGCTGACAGAAAAGACCTTTTTTTTTTTTTTCTGGCCATTTCTTAGTTGGTCAGATTAAAGGTATCAACTCTGAACCAAGAGTTTTGCATTTCTTCTGGATGAAAAGAGGACAGGGGTTGGGCTAGCCGGGGGGAAGCCGGCGGCCGGCGGGAACAAGCCGGCGGAGCCCACGTGGCCGCGGGCTGAAGACGCGGCTCCGAGGAGGCGACTCCCCTCCCGGCCCCGCGCTGCGGCCGGAGCGGAGCGGAGCGGAGCGGAGGGGCAGCGGGAAACACGAAGGCATGTCCGCATCTTCCCTTGGCCGCTTTCTTGGACAGGCGACATGTGGCTGAGTGGCCCATTCCTCCCCCGCACCTGACAGCCTACTCTGGACTTCGGCACCATTCAGGTGGCACTTTAGAGATAAAAAGCAGGTGCCCTCCGCTCGGGGGGAGCCCGGCGAGGCGCTCCCGTGCCCGGGGCTCTCCAAGCGAGCCCGGGGCAGCCCCGCGGTCACGCTCGTTTCAGGAAAGGCAAAAGTAGGTGAGGACGGCCGGACTGCCCCGCGCCACCCCCGCGCAGCAGGCGCGCCCGCCCGGGGCCGCGGGTCCTACCGCCCGTGGAG
>NW_005842762.1:114863-147680 GCF_000455745.1 Alligator sinensis | reverse complement strand
CTGTGGGCAGTCCCCACTCACTGCCCACCACTCACTACCCCATCCTCGCTGCTGGCATCATTGTGGCTGCCTACGTGTAACCCACCCGCGCCCGGGCATTGCAGCCAGGGAGCAGCCAAGCGCGGGCACCCACAAAGAAAGGGAACACGGCCCAGTCAGACCTGCTGGGTGCCAGGGGGTGCAGGGGAGAGTGGCACCCCGGGGATGGGAGCCCTGCTCCCCCTCATCCACAACCTGTTTCTCTCTTGGTTAGAGGAAACACCAGGTATCTGGGTCCATGAAGGCAGTTTTCCTTAAGCACCCAGGGGAGAAGGGCTCTTCTGATGTGGTTTAGCACCCACAGAGGTGATGGGGCTTTAAGCCCCGCTTTATGGAAATGGGAGGCTCCTCCTCAGCTTGTTCCTGCCGCCATATGGCTGAGGGCAAGCAAAACTTGGGGGCATCTGACATAGACAACCCATAGGGGGGCACGTGCTCTCCTCAGAGACTGGCTGCCACCGAAGTCGCTGCTGGCTTCTGCGGGCACTTGCCGTCTCCCCACCTCGCTACCAGCACCGCCAGCTGCAGGTGGTCCCTGCTCGCTACCGCCAGCAACGCAGACAGTGGCTGTGGGCAGTCCCCACTCACTGCCCACCACTCACCACCCCATCCTCGCTGCTGGCATCATTGTGGCTGCCTACGGGTGGTCCCCACTCAGCCCGTCCTCACCACCGATGTCATTACAGCTGCCTGTGGGCAGTCCCTGCTCGCGCTGCCACGCCACTGCCACCAACACCACCACTGCTACCTGCGGGTGGTCACCATGCTCCCCAGCCTGAGGAGGCACACGTCATTCATGGCATCTAAACCCCAAGCCTCTGGGCTTGGGCTGTGCGGAGGATGCCTGCCAAAAGATGTTGGAAACATCTGAAGCCCCTGGTGGGGGTAGAGGTTGTTTGCCAGTTGCAGGGCCACTTACGGTTCTGTACTGAATCATGGATTTCAACTTGATTTGGCTTGGAAGACAAACATTTTCATTAAAAAAAATGTTTCTCCCTTGGTTCGGACAAGAATTGTCTCTTCTCTTCTGTTCAAATGGTTTCTGGCCCAATCCAGGCTTCATCTTGGGGTCTCTTCAGAGCTGCTGCCACCCAAATTATAATTACGACTTTGGAGACCGAAGTCCATGTGGAAGTCTGGCCTGTGGAAAGCACAAGAGTGCCTGTCACAACTGTACAGGGTGGTAAGGCACCAATGCAGTTAGGGGGCCTGGAAAAGCCCTGTTGCTCGTGAATCCTGTTCCCCATTTAAAGATCCCTGTCTGAACAAATTGCACTGTGGGACATGGGCATCTTGGCAGCAATATTACAACAGCGCACACCACAAATCTCAGAAAAGAAATCTCAGACACTTTCAACAGCCTTGCAATGCAAAAGTATAATTTTGCTCACAGCAGACTGAAGTTGCATCCAGTGGCACAAGGACTGAAATAGGCTTTTGCATTTAAAAACTAAAAGGTTCTGTCATATTTTTTTCATGTAAAAGATGCCTACAGCAACGCAGCACTGAAAGAAATTTCCAGTGTGGCAACTCTCCCAGCTTGATTTTTTGCTGATTACTTTTCACCCTCCTTTTATGTATTTAAGTGAGTAAGTTGTTTTTTCAGGGAACAGTGATTTGTCTCCCTATGCATCCCTTTGCTAAACCCTTATCTCAAACTGTGTGTGTATGCAGCAACATAAAAGGCAGATGCAGTCACCTAAAATCATTATGAAAGCTAGAGAAATACCTTCCACCTTCTTAGTTGTTGAGAAGGTCCTACATTAAGGAACATTCTTATTTCTTCTATGGTTATGTGGCAAAATATTATCTCTATTGTACCCTTAGAACAGGGGTTGGCAATTATTTGGGCTAGAGGCCCCCTTAGGGAGTGTTGAGGAGCTGTTGTGGGCTGGGTCAGCATCCCCGTTCCTCCCTCCCCTCCCCCACTTGCAACAGCTCCCAAAGCTCCCTAAGCAGCTCTGCCCCAGGGCCAGGGTCCAACCCCGTGCTGTCACTGCCTGACCATCCCAACCCCAGGGCCTCCATGGTCTCTTCCAGGGCCCATGCAGGCTGGGCATGCTCAGCTGGGCAGATGGGATGGGGCTGCAGGTGGGCAAG
Organism: Alligator sinensis; assembly: GCF_000455745.1. Taxonomy (NCBI): domain Eukaryota; kingdom Metazoa; phylum Chordata; order Crocodylia; family Alligatoridae; genus Alligator; species Alligator sinensis. The sequence continues at coordinate 145,541 of NW_005842762.1, read as the reverse complement.
GAGCAACATCTGGGAGCAGGACAGGAGGGGCCAGGGCCAGGATCTTGGGGCAGTGACAGTACAGGCCCAGGGACAGGGCAGAGCCACTCTCCACTCCTAGCACACTCCTGCCCATTGAACCAGCACTCATCATAGGGAGATGTGGGGAGCGGATTGTGGCTCTGCCCCATCCCCATGCTACCACCACCCCAAGTTCCCAGCCTCAGCCCTGCTCTCAGATACCACTCCCCACCTGCATGCAACCCCATCCCATCTGCCTGGCCAAGCGCGCCCTGCCCACACAGGTGTCTCTATACTGGAGACTTGAGTAGGGTGGTATAAGGTGATGTGCCAGATCTATGCTGCACAGAGATTCCTTGTGTAAGGAGAATCCTTGGGTAATGGGCTCTTTATCACCAAACTAGTGCAAAGGAAGGGGCAGAATCTTAATTCTATCATCAGGATTTGAAAGGACCATAACCAGGAACCTTGCCCCACCCGCAACTGTTATAAAAGTACTATATTTTCTTGCATACATAACATCCCCAAATAAAACATATACCTTCTTTTTCAAAGGCAGAATGGAGGAAAAAAATAGATTTTTCTAGAGTCACATCCCACTGCATGACAAAGAGTAAATCCTCCCAGGAAGAGAGTGTCCAGGAAACACAGCATCTGGAAGTTTGTGGTGCCAGCTGCCTCACTCAAATTGTCTCCTGAGATGTGAAATTTCGTGGAGACTCTATGTTCCCAGGATGACTTCTTTTTGTCTTGGGATCTACCTAAATCATGCCAGAAGTGCTCTGTGCAGTGGCTCCTTTAATCTTGCTCTTTTTTTCACACAGCCCCGTACCCCCCGCCACTGACTGGCAGAGGGCCCCCGGTGGCCCTGCCACTCACCACTTACTCCTGATCGGCCAAGAGGCAAAAACTGTGGTTTTAAATAAGCCGTGGTTTTTGCCTCCTGGCCAATCGGCAGCCAGCAGTAGGGCTGCTGGAGCCCCTTGGCTTATCAGTGGTGGGAGGCTAAAATCATGGCTTATTTAAAACTGGTTTTTGCCTCCCAGCCGATCAGGAACACGTGGCAAGTGACAAGGCTGCTGGGCCCCCTCTACCAACCAGCAATGGGGGGCACACAGTGAAAAGAGCAAGATAAAGGATCTATTAAACAGAGCACTTCTGGCATGATTTAGATAGATCCCTATTTATGTCACACACAGTTAAGCCCAAGAGCCTTGCAAGGGCAGTAGCAAGACTGTTATATAAGTTTCCACATCACTCGCCTTATTAAGATAGTACCAACCACTCACCTGATGCTTCAGGCACAACCTACGGTGCTCAGTGAATTGCTATGGCCATGAGAGGGTTAATACAGGACTGCCATCTTGGCAGCCACATGGCATGCACAATCTCTCTAGATGTGCTTCTTTTCCAGCTTCCTCCCTTAAAACATCCACCCCAATTGGGGGAGGGGGGGCTGAATTTTGGGGGAAAGTTGCATGTTGTATGTGAGAAAATATAGTATACAACTAAGCCAGCTGTTTTACAAAAACAGTCCAAAGCAAGGACATGCTGATATGCAGTTGCCAGTTTCCTTGGTCACATTGCAGTGTGGTCTCAGAACTGTGTTGAGTAATAAAAACACACCATCCGTGCCACAACAGCTAGTCACAACAGAATAAGCTAAGGAAAAAGCAGTAATCATTACTCAAAATGTCTGTAAAATAATATGCCAAATCCTCAGCAGGTACAAATGCCATTGAGCTCAACAGAGATATGCAGATTAGCAACTATTTAGCATCTGGTTTAATCTTACCAAGCTCCAGACTATGAAAAGATTTCCCCAAATGCCTTCATACTAATTGACAGGGACAATGGTTAAAAATTACTACTTGTGACTTTATACGTCCAAAGTTTTCTCAAAGACCTCTCAGTGACTGAATTCTCTGTCACTTCCTGAATTTTGCTTATTTTTCTCCTTCATCTCATTGCTTCCCCTTAGCTTTCAAATCTACATATCTCTGTTCTAAGTTCTGTTTAATGAAACTGAATCTGGAAGGTGTCTTCAGTGTTATGATTTCATCTTTTCTATATAATTACATTTTTACCAATACACGCTTGCTGCTGTTTCTTCCAGTTTCCAAAATATCTAATTGAGGTTTAGCTCTTCCAAGTATTAAACCTAGTTTATAATTTAAGCACCTCTTTTGGACCTATACACTAATTATGTTGTTCAGTTATTTAAATTGTGGTATTTTTAAAAGATACATGTATTGGTATTGTTGGCTTTCTTCTAGTCATGTGCATTAGCTTCCTATAAGTGTGCGAATGCTTATGTGTGTAAAATACTGGTAAACTAACAAAGCTAGGCTTTATCAGTTAAACCAGTAAAGATTAACTGAAAAAGCTAGACTTATGGGTGAGGAGACATTTTCAACTCAAGCACAAAATGCAAGACTAAATAATCCTTACCAAGTAAAAATGTTTGGAAGACATAAAGTCTGAGAGTTCATGGAACGTTAGGAAAGCATCCTAAGAAAATGGGACTGTTTTTCCTCTACCTATTCTTGAAATCAGCAGCAAAGTAGCCTTTAGAGATCCACAAGATGTCTAAAGATCCAAGGGAAAATGCCAGTTGATCTTGGCATCTCTCATGCAAAGGGCAGAGGCAAAAGTATAGAGATCCAATCTATGTCTAACACTAAAGAATTGTAATTATTTAAAATTAAACAGGATGATTAGAAATACTTCAAGCACAAATGGTCAGTGTGTTTATATCACCAGTACTGAGCCATTTTAGAAAACACTGCATTTTTGCCTTATTTCCACAGTCCTTTGTTTGAAGACATTTCAGTAACATATACAGCATAAAAACAGCTTTTCACTCATGGCTAAATAGCTTAAAAATAGCAAAAATGAATTTTTGGATGGGAAAAAATTGTTGTCCTGACAAGTAATAAACTCGTATGTTTTTCCCTAGAAAGTTAGAAGCTACTGAAAATAGGCACTTAATGAGAATAATTTCTGAGCATTATGAAATACCTTCTCCTGAGAGAATCCTCTGGTAGAGCAGTGCTGAGTGGTTTCTATGGAAGTCTGGAAGAGTAATAAGGAGGCACTTGGCCTCTCACTGTCTATTCTGAAAACTGTTAAAACTCCTACAACACTTGTAAAATTAAGTGTGCAAGCTAACATGCTCTGTCCTGCTTACAAAGATCCCCAAGAGACACTTCAATTAAACTTGTTTACAGCAATAATAAGTAGCATTTCATTTAAAAGATTAGTTGCCAGAATCCACTGTTTATAGGAGATGTACCAGGAACAGTGGAATAGCTAACTACCCAGATGGTCTAATGATTAAAAGCCTTAGAACAGTGACTCTCATCCAGGATGCCATGGCACCCTGGGGTGCCTTGAGATCTTTACAAGGGTACCACAGGCTACCATGCAATGTTAGTAATGTTAGGTGTGCATGATTCACAAGATAAACCCAGAGATTTCAAATAGGATTTTAGGGTATTAAAAACATTCTGACCTATTGTGGTCTTCTGTTGCAAAGAATTCAGAAGAATTGCTCTATTTTTTTCTTCAGTCAAAAAAAGAGTGAAAACTAAGGGCTAGCATTTTGCTAGTAGTGCATTGGGTGTAAAAAAAGGTTGAGAAACACTGCCTTAGAAAAGCACACTGGGGAAATGGGGCAGAAATTCTATGATTCTTACATTCAGAGCACCTGATACAGATACACTCAGACATTTGTGCTTAAACTGGTTTGCGTCAATTCCTTTTTTCAGTGGGATTTAGACTCAGTGTCTTCCCCATGATAACACAAGAAGTTGGTGGCAGAGTAGAAAACTGAACTTGGATCTCCCAAGCCCCTGGTAGGCAGATTAGTAAGAAACTGATTGAATTATTTTGCTTTATTACTTGAGGGAAAAATATTGGGTGACAAGAGTAAAAACCATTTTAATGGAATTAAAATATATTGGTTTAAGAGTGCACAGGTGGCCCAAACCACAGATCCTACTTAGGCAAAACTGTAAGAAGACCAAGAATATATCTTGGTAAGATCTGACTTTCAGACTGATAAACTATGTTATCAGAAATAACCTTGGCTTATTTTCTTAGAATTCTGGAACAGCCTTCCAAGCTAAGTAGTCAGAGGAAAAGAAACAAAATCTGTTTTTTTAAGGTGGAGCTAGATCATTATATTAAAAGGATTATGTGACATGGTGCCTGCAAAGGCTAGGGGTTGGATTTCATGATTCACAACTCCTTCCCAGTTCAATGTTCTAAACATACCAGTGTCTGGAGATCAGAAATTGAAAAAAAAAATCATATGAAGTTACATTTATGTTGACTTCAATAAACATACTTTACTCATGTTATTGAAAATATAGTTTATGTGCACTTAAATAAGGAAAATTGTTAACCATAATTTGGCCAAATTTGCACGTATCTTGCAATCTGGTCTAAATGTGTGAATGCCTACTGACTTCAAAAGAACTTGCTATAGGCATGGTTGAGTTGGCCAAGCAGATAAGATTGGAGGGCTGAGACCTAAAACAGAAAAGCTATTACCTACAGCAGTGGTTCTCAACCTGTTTAGACTTAAGGCACCCCTCATTAGATTCAAGGCACCCGTGGAAAATGTCAGCCCTTAGTTTTCACTCATTTTTTTACTACATAAAATAGTACAGCAATTTTCTGTTGCAAAGAACTCAGAGGCCTCTGGCATATGTTCATTTAATGGCATATCCCTGATCCCAGCAGATGCATCTGTGCCATGCAACACATGCATGGCAGGACATGTTACTCCTGGATCAGGGGTCAGATCTCAGACCATTACTACTTGCCAGTACAGGGGGAACCTGGGGTCATAACCCCAGCCTTCCCCTGTAGTGGCAAGTTGAAAGCTGGATGCCTACACCCTGACATGAACTGGTGGGCTTCCAGGGCTGGAAATGATAATCAGCTGATTGTTGGTCCCAACCACGGGACCACACTGGAGCCAGTTTGAGACACTTCTGTGATTCTAGTTCTGGGACCAACAATCAGATTATTGTCAGTTCCTACCCCAGAACTGCACTGGGGCTAGTCCCAGAGCTCCCTTTACCAGGATGTCAGAAACCCTTATGTACAGGCTGACTGCACACACAGCTTTTAAAGATCTCAGAATACAATGATGCTGGGGTTAGGGAACCTCTTCCAATTCTAGGGTCCCCATGGCCGGGATGTGCCAAGTTCCCTGCTCTGCAGCTCCTCAGGTGCTGTGGAGCAAGACAGTCAACCTGGGGGGTCACAGTGAGCCCTGTAGCCTCGTTCCTCAGCTCTTGTATGCCTTGCTCCTTAGCCCCCACAGGAGCTGTGGGCAGGGTTCAAATTACACTTTGATGCTTGGTGGTCTGCAAAAAAAACTGAGTTGCCTATCACAATGCCCTAATAAAATCAGAGACCTACCCAGGTTATGACTTTCAAATCTTCCGGGGGGGGGGCTCTCATCTCTTATGGGGCAGTTCAGCCCCCCTTTTCTCCCCCCCGCCCAAGCTCCCCCATAATTTGAACCCTGGCTGTGGGGCAAGGCAAGCAAAGTGCTGGGTCACAGAAAGCCCTGCAGCTCCCTGTGACCTGGCACCCTTGCCCAGCTGATCAGCTCCCTTTGGAAATAGCAGGGTGTAGCCTCATACAGGAATGCACAACCATGGCCAGTAATGTAACTAGGGTGAGATGACTGGGGCAGCTGCCTCAGGCAACAGCTTGAAAAAGGGCAGGAAAAAAAATGGCTACTGCCTTGTTCATGCAGCATGGAAGTAACCAGAAGCTTCCGTGTGTGTGGCCTTTGCCACAGGTGCCCAGTCAAATAATTACGCCTCTGCTGATGGAAGTCAGCCTGCCAACATAGAGGAGCTGTCCACCAAGCCCCACCATGCAGTCAGCATGAGGCTATATGGTGGGGCTACTCTCCTACATGTTCAAATTTAAGAAGCAATGAAAACCAGCTACAAAAATATTCCACAAAATATGTGTAACATTTGGCTGGTCTCCCATTTTGTTGTGCCATAATTGCCTGAACATGTGGCTAGGTTACTCTTTATGGTATGATTAACTGATTAATTGCATCTCAAATGTAATACCTGCCACGAACTGGAAAGACCACAACAGGTCAGAATGTTTTTAAGACCATGGAATCATATTTGAAATCCCTTCATTTATCTTGTGGATCATGTTTGCACACCTAACAGTGCTAACATTGTGTGGGACATGATTGCACACTTGAAAGAACTGCCAGGCACCCCAGGGTGCTGTGTACCCTATTTGAGAATCACTGATGAACAATAACAGAAGAGACAACATGCCTTTCTTGAATTAACATACCTTCCCTGTTTAGGACAACATATAAGCATGTTATGTGTGTTAAGTATTTCAGTGCTTTTAGAAAAAAAACTTTGGCTATTTTGCTATCTGTGGTAAGAAGGACCAGTTCCTGAGCTGATGTAAACTGGTCCTACATTGTTTAATATCATTATATTTGGCTGCTTTTGTGTTGGGAGTAGAGTGAGAAAGTTGGGTTGTTAATAGAAGAGTCTTCTTATGGTGTGATTCAATGCATGTCTTAAATTAATACTTTGTAATAAATTCTCTAGGGCTCAGAAGAGACCCACTTAACATGAAATCCTAAGCAAGACAAAATTCAAGATGGTCACCAGCAAATAATTTTTAAAACTAACTTCATAATCATGTATCTAACACTCCAGCTAACTGAAAAAATGAGGATTATTCTATTATTCTTTTAGAACAGGATTTTTTATAGAAGCCTAAGGAAGATAGGCACCCAATCCTACTGAATTTCCAAGTGCTTAATTTTAGACTCTGAAGAATCCAGCTGTTCTGTTTTTTAGAAGTCCATGTTTGCTAGCTTTCCTTCAGGGATTTGTTCACTGGGTGACTGAAGTTGGCATACAGGGATAATTTGATGCTGTTTTGCTGTTACCACGCTTGGAAGTGTTGCTTTGTAAATGTGTTTGTTGATTTTATTGTGGTCTTTTTGTTTTTTTAATTATCTTTATTTTTTCAGTGTTATAAAGTTTAAATATGAAAGATTCAGATATTTATTTTAAAACTATCACAGTAAATCATGCAATGTTATATTTCAAAAGCAGAGAAGAAGGTACAGCACGGTGGCACATTATAGGTTAACTGGTTTGGACAGGCATGAACTTTTGTAATCAGCAGCCTACTTCATCAGATGCTATGACTTCAGACTAACATGGCTAACCACCCTTCGTTCAAAAGCAAGTGTACTGTTTAGCACCTGTCTGGGGTGCTGTCCAAAGGCATTTGGGGTAATCTGTATCACTTAATATAAATGATTATTGAATCATGATTAGGCTGTCATAGAAGTTATTTAATTGATACACACGAGTCAATGAAAAGCTTCCTATTTGCAGATACTTTATGTGAAATAATAGCTTTGTATTTTTAAGCACCTCATTCTCATCTTGACAGATCAAATAATACAAAAAACACAAACTGGAAACAGCTTCACCTACTACTAAAACGCAGCCAACTTTGGAGGACAGATAACTGGAGCAGAGCATGTTCAACAGTTGTGGAAGGGAAATTTTGGCTAATGTTCCTGTTGTAAGCCCATAACCTTGAGAAAAAAACCCTTGAGAAAAGATCTTTGGAATCTGTAATATTGCTACAGTGCGGACAGGACATTGGCTTTTACAGTTCTGTCTGAAAACCCCTGTATCATGGTCAGCATAGAACTCCATTTAGAAACCTCTGAATGAAAAATGGTCTGAGTCGACCTGGCTGGCAGTATTAAAATTAAGTCAGTCAACAGCAGCATGGTGTCTCAGCACTTCTTTGGCAATATGCCATTCAGTCATATATTGGCTCCCTACTGCTCTCTGTTCTCCTTCTCTCATCGGGAAGGAGAAATCCAGCACCCTGGTCTAGTATGCCCATAACTTAACTTGCATACAGATCACCCTGACCCTCCTCCCCCAACCATTAATGTTCTAGGAGAAAAAACAGACAGAAAGGAAAGCATGTAAGAAAGGAAGAGGCATGAAAATCCAGCAGAGAATTATATAATAGTGATGCTGAATACAAACAAGAATTTATATATAACAACTAGAGAGCAATACTTTGCATTTTCCATTACTAACACTGGGTCTGAAGGGTTGGAATACTGTAGAATTAAAGTTTGAAGAGAAAAAATTTGTGGGATTTCTATGCTACTTTTTAGACTAATAAGCCATTGCTTTCAGCAAAAATTGGTATGGTGCTCTGTATTAGATGTAACATGCATAAATATACAGCAGATTTGTGACTCAGTGAGTGTATGTGTGTGTGCGTGCACATGTGTAGAGAAATAATTTAAATACATCTGTTGTGCACCTGTGTTCATAGTACACAGATATACCAATTTCATAACACACTACTTCAGAATATTAGTAAGGCATTTTAAGATCCTTTGGATAAAGACATATTTATGCTAAGTATTGCATTAATGATTTGGTTATTATGGAAATATTAAAGACAGCAGTCACATATTTTGTTAGCCTCTAAATACAAGTAGACAGAAGGACAATATCTTCTTTTCATGACAACAATGTGCTTTCCTAGAAGTAAAAAGAATGGTGCTGGTATAACTAAAAAAGAGAATTTCGGTTATGATGCTAAATTTTCCCACTTTTTCTACAGCACAAATGCTCCCAGCTTTGCTGGATTTTTTTTTGTGAATCAGAGCTGTATTTCCTGATTTTTTAAAGATGCTTTGTTTCGCTCAATTTGAATAACTAAGTACTCTGTTGTCATGGAAATCTTCTCCAGAACATCCTTTAAGACAAGCTCACTAGCTTCCTCTGTTTCCAAATCCAGATTTAATAATTTCTTCAGGTTTCTTATGCAACTTCTCAACACATTTAAATGAGATAGTGTTACCATTACTTTCTTCAAAACCCCACCCTGCTTAATCTTAAAAATATCCTGATAAATAATATTTCCAAGAACATCAGTCTCATCATACATACTGGCAAGTTTTGCCTTGAGACATGAACATCCATAGGATCATTTCTGCATTTGCAAACTTTTCTGTAAAAAGGATCTTGGTATGTACAATTTGGCTCCTTTGGAAATGTTATAGCATATAATCATCTGTAAGTTGTTAAACAGAGGCAAACAGAATATTTGGACAGCAAATAAAGGAGTTACTATCTGTAGAGGGGGAGAGATGTTACTACTCCTAATTCTTCAGCTTATCCTCCTTGTAAGTGATCTTGCAGTGGCATCCAACAATATGAACATTATTTAAAATGTGCATCTTGATAGCATCAAAAAGCCAACCAGTGGAGCAATGTGAAAACATACTGTTCTTTCTCAAACAGCCTACAATTTCAAAGGCAAGACATAGGAGATGGATGAGACGAACATATGTTTTGGTGTGGGAAACAGAAGAGTCTGAATAACAAAAGAAACAACATATGTGTGATATCCTTCAGAAACAGGGACAGCCTGACACCTGCCAGAGCATGATTTTGCAGTTTGGCAAATATTTCAACAAATTATATAATTGACGTTCACTTCCATTACCATTAATGTAGAAAAAATATGTATAAATAAAGCATAGATGAATAAATAACACAGACACAATGGCTGTAAATATATGCAGAAGTCCAGAGAAGTAAGCCTAACAGATTATTGTTTGTTTATTCAGATTTTACTACCTTCATTAAAGAGAGCCTGTCCAGCAACCTTGACAACTGTTTGAAAAGGCATACACAAACAAGGCTTAATAATTATTCCAAGTCCAAGTAGCCTGGCAACAGCATAGATGCATCAAAATGCAAACAGAATCCCCACAAGAATCTCACAGGTTTGCTATCTAGCAATTGCTACTTCCCATTATCACCTGTTTCTTATATGAGAATAGAAGGCGATAGGATGGGCTTTGCAGCATGCCTTAAGAACTATTAAACTTGGGTTATTACAAATCAAGGGGGAAAGGTGTGCTCTAAACAAGAAAGATACTAATAGAGTATGTCCTGCCATCCTTCTGCTCCCTTACACCAATGCCCAGGTATCTCCATTAACCGTCACATGGCTGTGTTACAGGTAGAAATAGAAGGTCACGGTACCAAACTGCTGGCACATAACATTAAAAAGGTGGTAGAGCAGCTTTTAAACTAATAGCTGGTAGAAAGCTGACAGGTGTGGAACAGCACATGGTTTGGATTGATACAGACTATATGGGTAAAGCAATAAATCATGGGGATAAGAAACGGGTGGGAATACTCAGGTGAACACAGAGAAGACCAACACAAACAAATGCATTTGCTGATTGAAAGGTCACACAAGTAGCCAGCTAGGCAATAATAACAAGTTTAAGTGCTTTTATACTAATTCCAGAAGTTTAAGATCCAAGATAGGGGACCTTGAATGCTTAGCAGTAAACAATAAGATTGAAATAATCACTCTCTTAGAAACATGATGGAATGAGGAAAATTAATGGGATGAAGAAAACCAATTATACAGGAATGATAGAATAGGTCATACCAGTGGGGGAGTGGCATTCTACCTCAAAGACTGCATCGAATTAACTAGGGTTGATTTTTCAACTGATAGGTACCATAAAATTTCTGTGGATAGGAATTCTGTTTTTCAATGGAAAAAAAGTACATCTGGAGATATGTTATCAATTAGTGCTGTGAGAAGCTTCAGTAGCTGATTTGATTCAGAGGCTATTTGGCTCAATTTGAGGGCTGAATCTCCAAATCTGAATTGAATTGGGAGACCAAATAAAAGCTCTGAATCAATTCAAAGCATCCAAATTTATTCAGAAAAGTTTCAGAAAAGATTCGTCTGCTTTGTAGATTCGGCCATAGACTAAACAAACAGCTGGCACAGCTGCCTCCAGCTGGTAAGTCTGTTGGGTTTGGGAGAGGGAGGAGGGAAGGTGCATGGGGAGGAGGGTTTGGGGCTGGGGCTGGGACAAGCTGCCCAGCCAGGGTAGCAGGGGGTCAAGTTACTTGGGGAGGGGGGAGGAGGAAGTGTGGGATGTGGCCCTGCTGTTGCTTGCCCAGCTGAGGAGGAAGCGGGGAAGGGATGCAGGCACAGCTCACTCCAGGTGGAAGGGGGCAAGTGGCAGCAGGACATAGCCCCCACAGCTCCCTCTACCCAGGCAGAGGCAGGCACAGGTGGAGGAGCCATGGGAGAAGCCTCCATGGCTGCCCTGCCTGGCCCCATACTCCACCTAGCCCCAGCCTCCAAGCACTTTAAAAAAAAAAAGCGCCCCGTACTCACTGGCTCTCACAGCAGCAATTGGGGCTGAACGCTCGTGGCACAGCCCCCCATGCAGCACGGTACAGTGGCGGGGAGTGGGGGTCACCCCCCATGCTTGGCACCCACACAGCAGCTGCTCTATGGCACAGGTGCAGCACAGCTTGGCAGGGCACCACATGCTGTCTGGGAGCTGGGGCAGCTCCACCTGTCAATTGGAGCCCCAGCTGGTTCCAGCTCCCAGACAGTGTGCAGTGCCCTGATGAGCAAGCTGAGGTACACCCACGTGATGCGACAGCTGCTGCGTGCACACTCAGTGGGGGGGGATGATCCCCGCTCCCCTTCTCTGTGTGGGGGTGCTCTGCCATGAGTGCCTAGAGGCCCCATTCACCGCTGCTGCAGCCAGTGAGTGTGAGGCTTTTTTTGTTGTTTTGTTTTTTAAAGTGCCGGGACTAAACTGGGTCCAGGCAGGGGCTGGGGCTGAGCAGGGAAGCCATGGGAGCTTCTCCCGCAGCTCCCCCCACCCAGGAAGATGCAAGCACAGCTAGAGGAGCTGCAGGAGAACCTGCAGCCACCCGGCTGTACCTGCTTCTCCCCAGCCAATCTGAATCACCAAATCTCTCTAAATCAGCACTGAATCTTCCAAAGTCAGTTCAGCCGAATCGATTCAGGACAGTGACCCAAATCTCTGAATCAAATCATTGTCCTCCGAATCAGCCAAAATCCAAATCTGAATGAAATGCTTCCCTTTTTGCACATGCCTACTATCAACCCCTTAGCCAGGGTGGCAGAAGCTAGAAATGCTAACAGAGCTGAGAGACTGTAAAAGTAGAAAACATACTATAATGAGTGACTTTAATTTTCCACAAATAGAATGGGTTAATCCAATCTCAGGCTGGATGCAGAGACCAGATTTCTTGACATTATAAAAGACCTCTTTCTGAATCAATTAGTCCTGAGACTACAAGAGGAAAGGCCATTCCTGACCCATTCCTAAACAGTGCACAGGATTTGGTGCAAAGGGTAAGTGTTACTGAGCTGGTCTGCAAAGTAATTGGGTTTGACATCCATGTAGGAAGGGAGATAAGAAGAAAAACTACTACAGTAGCTTTTAACTTTAAAAAGGAAGCTTATATCAAAATAGGAGAGCTATAGTTAGACAGAAGTTAAAAGGGACCCCATAGGAGTTGAAGAACTTGCAAGCAAGGAACTGCTTAAGAGCACCATATTGGAGGCACAGAGCAAATGCATATCACAAACCCCCTTGCAAAAAAGGGACAACAGATGTAAAGAAAGTCAGCATGATTTAATAGCAGAGTCAGAGAAGCAATAAATAGAAAAAAGGCTTCTTTCAAAAGGTGGAAGTCAAATTATAACAAGGAAAATAAAAAAGAGCAGAAACTCTGGTAAATCAAATGTAAAACCATAATAAGACAAGCTAAGAGAGAATTTGAGAAAAAACTTGCTAGAGACATAAAAGGTAACGATAAAAAATTCTATAAGTACCTTGGAAGCCAAAGACCAGTGAGGGAATCGGCTGGACCTTTGGATGATCAGGGTGTAAAAAGAGTTCTCAAGGATGACAGGGCCATTGCCAAGAAACTAAACGCATTATTTGCATCTGCTTCACTGTGAAAGATGTTAAGGAGATTCCCTCACCAGATCCACTCTTCTCTAGGGATAAGTCAGTGGAGCTCACACAAATTGAGGTTTCAGTAGATGACGTGTGGCAGGGGGCCATCCCAGGACCAGTCACAGTACTGGCCCACCCACCTCTCTCCGGCAGTCTGCCCTGATTCACCTGCCACACTTTGATGTAATAATACCTGATGTAAAATAAGGGAGGCTGCCCATTTAATGCCCTGATAGCAAGGGCAAAATGTACAACTTCGACCACCCCTTTACTGTGTCCCAGACCTCGCAGATGGCATCCAGAATAACTTCCACTATCACTCTCCCAGCCTCACTGCAGTGCCACACTCCGCCTCTGGCCCAAACTTGGCCTCAGGTGTCTGAAGATTTACCACATGCCTCCCTCACTGGGGCTTCTACTCATGCACACACTCTTGGCTTCTTGCCTCTCACTAAGCTCCTAGCCCTTCTCACTCTACCCCTCTCTGGGGTTACTACTCCGCCCCTCACTGGGGCTGCAGGGACCTTATGCCCCCTAGGCTTCAGGTGTCTGTTGACGTGCCTAGACGTCACTCTAAGCCTACAGCCCACTCAAGCCTCAGGTGTCTCTTGACATAACTGCACCTCACTCTCCTTCAGGCCTCCCACTAGGCCTCACTCACTCAGGCACTGGGCCTAGGGTCCTCCTGGCCCCTGTACTGTTGCCCAAGCCTCACTCTCAGGCTTTAGGTCTCAGGCCCTCCTGGCCTCCATGTTGTTGCCCTAGCCTGTTGCTTTTCTGTCAGGGTATTCTCCCTTAGCCTTTCCCCTCCACAGGGTCACCCACAAGGCAGTGGGGCCTGACGCCTTCCAGCACCCCATACCCACCAATCATTATGGAGGCACTGGTGTAGCATTTCCTGACTGCCCTGCCACCGGCAGCTCCACCACACCATCCAACCCCAGCAGGGTGTAGTTTTAGGTCATTCCTTAGTACCAATGCAGGCCTACCTGCCCTGGTCTTTCTTCACCCATATGGGCTCCTGGGCGTTCTTCCTGGGCTACTCACTCCAGCATTCTATTGCAGCCTCCATCTCATAAACTGCACTCCTCCTCTGGCCCATCTCTCTGACCTCTTTATCAGATGCCTCCCATCCAGAGGCCAAACTTCACGCTTTTTCATAGCAACCTGCATGCTGGCTGACCCCTACCCTCTTTTGGCTGTGATGTCATCCCCCAAAGAGGGGAACTTCAGCTTCTTTAGGCTCTGGCCCTGCCTCCAGGCCAGCAGGGTGCCAGATAGTTCTCCACAGACCTGGCCTGCCCCTCGCAGTGGGCTGAATTGCGCTTCAGCCTTTCAGGCCTGGCCCCCTTGCATTGACCAGTTGAGGGTCCAGAAAGTCAGCCTGGTAGCCGCTGACCTCCTGATTCCAGACAGGTCCCCACTGGGCCCCACTATAAAGCTGTCACCCCAAGCTGGGCTAGCCTAGAGCCCCAGAGAGCTCATAAGAGGCCACCCTTCACTCAACTGGGCTCACTTGAGTCCCTAGCCTCACCCCTGTCAGTTCTAACCCGGGGCTTGCCTAGTGCCTGTGTATGCCTACAACTCTAAGCCCCTTTTGCAAGGCTGGCCACGCTCTTCCCTAGGCGCCTTCTCCCCGGGGCTTGGGACCCCACTGGATCCCTGGGAACCTCCCCCATCCCTAAAGTTCCTACCCTAAACCCCAGAGTGTACCTGGGAGCAGCAGATCTCGAGCTGGTGATTTTATTCCAGCAGTTGGACAGATATCATTTATGGTGGCAAACTTTTCAGAATAAAATATAAACAAAGCTTTTGAAAAAGAGCATGTTACATTGTCATGGCAGCATTAAACTATTGTAATGTGCTATTCAGACACATTATACATTAATATTCACTTATTACATGGATGATATTCAGTCCATGTGGATGGCATGTTACATAGTCCATAGTCTACTGCTTTCCAAGTGGAGTTTCAGGTACTGATTGTGACTTAAAAATCCTCACTGGTGTAGGAATGAGCTGCTTCAGACTTTGTGCTCCTTAGTGTGAGGTGTTAGACCTAACAACTGCTGGCTCTGCCCCTCATGGCCTGCTCTTATGCTGAGGCTGTGGAGCCATGCTCTAATCAGGTGGTCCCCACACCTCAAAAAGGATATAAAAGAACTAGAGAAGGTACAAAAAAGGGCAACAAGGATGATTAGTGGTATGGAGGGGCTTCCATACGAGGAAAGCTAAAGAGACTTGGTCCATTCAGTTTAGAAATGAGATGTTTGATGGGGGACATTATAAGGTTTTACGCAAAATGCTAAATGGTGAGGAGAAAGTAAATAGATATTTATTATTTACTATCTCTCATAAAATGGAACTAGTAGGTAGTAAGTTTAAAATGAACAAAAGGAAATCCTTGTTCATACATTGTGTAATTAAACATGGAGTTCATTGCAACAAGATGTTGTGGAAACTGATAGTTTAACCATTTAAAAAGGGATTGGAAAAATTATTGAGGAAAAGGGGCATCAGTAGCTATTGAGCATGGAGGTTAGGGATAAATTAAAGCTTCTGAATCAAAGCTTCCTGGATCTTAAATGCTGGAGGCTGCAAGTGGGAAAGGAACAGGGGTAAAACCTTAGTTGTACCCTGTTCAATCTCTATTTCGGCTTCTACTCTATGCTAGTGTTTTGATATAAGATACTGAACTTATGGTCTGTGCTAGTAAATTGCAGTTTATGTGTTATGTGTATTTTGAGGCTATATAGGGTTTAATTAATCCTCTCAATCAACTTGGAAACCAATAGGTAAGTAATATAGATCACAGAAGAGTAGCTTTAATATGCTCACAGAAAGTATCATCATTTAATGAGTAGGCCATAAGATTCTGCAGCAGTTAGATTTTTCTGGGTGGATTTAAGAAGCAGGTTTATTCAGAACACATTGTAGTAGGCTAGACAATGAAGTGTCTATATCAGGACCATCTCACCATAGATAGGGGAAATAACAATTCTGTAACTGCCACCTATTTTTTGTAAAATAATTAAGTTAACAACCTCAATCAAAGAGGTGGAAATTACCTATGCCTTGTTTCCCATTTATTTCACTCACAGGCAGCCAACATCAGCTCACAGAATTTTAGAATAATAGAGCTGGAAGGTCATCCAGTCCAACACCCTGCTTGTTGTAGGGTCATCCCTGACCATTCCAGACAAGTTCACCCCTAACCAGTCTAGACATCTAACTTGCTCTTAAAAACTTTAAGATTGGAGATTCCACAGTCTCCATAGGTAGCCTGTTCCAATGCTTAACCCCACACATAGTGAAAAGTTCTTCGTAATATCCAAGCAAGTTAAATTGTCCTTCCTGCAATTTAAGACCATTCCTCCTTGTTCTGTCCCTTGCAGCCACATAAAATAACCTGTCTTGATCTTCTTTATAACCATCCTTCGGGTTTTTGAAGACTTCAATCAAATTCCATTCAGTCCTTTCTTCTCCAAATGAAATTAACCTCAGACATATCAAAACTGACTTTCAGCCATTTTACCTTTATTCAAGCTAAAAGCTCTCCCTAAGAGAGAGAGAGAGAGAATGATGTAACTGATTTCTTTTGTCAAGTCAATGGAGATTGAAATGCAGATGGAAACCTGTGTTCCATCTCCAGACTGAAGACCATGACTTCTCAGTTACCTCTGAACAGCTTCTATACAAGTATCTGTCAAGTAATTACATTATTAATGCATACAATAAACCAGATTTTACATATGGTGAAAGGCGTTCTCCCAATTTACCCAGCCTTGATCCCATACACTAAACAATATACCAGAAGTGAGATGCTTAATTAATATGTTCCTTCATGGTAAGGTTCTAAAATGCTGCAAATAAAGTCAGACTCAATGGTCTTATATATGTAATTTGTATTATAAACAATAAGAGCATACATACAATAGCTATTTTACTTGAGGCCAGTGGTAACTGTGTGTCAAAGTTAAGGTGATTGCTGGGACAGGTCAATATGGTGATTAATTGACCACCCTATTCTCTCTATGTAACCTTTTTCTTACTCCTTCAGTGCAAACATCTCACAACTATCTCCACTGCTATCTATAGGTTTTTGTCAGTTTGTTAAACTTACTGTAGAAAGTGAGACTAAATGATCAAGTGGTCTTTTCAGGCCTTAAATTCCTATGAAATGACATGAATCTTATTTATTCTTTCTTACAGCTTCCAATTCTGTGCTGTAAACAGTTTTATTTCCCCAACAGAAAAAAGTGATTCCTGTCCCAGTGATCTTACAACATAATATCAAATGGTAAGTGACTAGTAATCAGTTTTTCCAATAAATAAGTGTTCAAAAATCATGAGTCAAAACACCTGAAAGCATGAGATTGTCTTGGTTTGTAGGCCACTATGATCTACTGCATGCTTTTATTTACTACCATGAGGCTTAGAAATGTCTTTTTCTAAAAAAGACATTTGAGATTCTCTCCTAATCACTTGACTATAGGAGCTGGGGTTTTAAGAATAATAATACAAATCAATAAAATTAAAAGAGATGATAACATTGATAAGTGCAGGCTCTCTTGCTATTTTGGAAGACTATGAAGTACAGGGTATTTAGACACGTGCTCTGGGAGTGGGGTGGGAGGTGCTTTAATTAGAGTGGTTCTGAGAGAGCACCCAGAGTGTCACATATATCAGCATCCCTGTGCTGTAAAATAGTGGTGGAGTTGCTTTAACTAAAGCTCATTGAATGAGCTTCAGTTAAAGCACTCCCACTGACATTTTTAGTGCAGGAACACTGATACACATGATGCTGGAGTTTGCTGGAGCACAGTAATTACCATGCTCCATCAGACTTGCTTAATCCAGTCTGCTCCAACTCGCTGTAATTACAGCATGTTGCAACTGCCTCGCTGCACATGTATAGTCACCCACAGTTTTCACAGCTCACATATGACAGCACAGAAGTAAGTCTGGAAGTTGAAACAGCCTGAGTAATTAGTGTTGAGGGGTGGCGAGTGGGGAAAGGTCTGCAATAGAAGAGAAAAAACAATTATAAGGCAATAGGCATGACTGATAGATAGATAGATAGATAGATAGATAGATAGATAGATAGATAGATAGATAATATATTACACACAGAGCCATCCCTAGAGGTGGAGCGCAGAGCCAGCAGCATGCAGTGGCTGCGGCGAAGCCTGTACAGCCTTGTCCACAGGGCCCCACAAAGCACGGGACCCAGGGTATTCACCCTGATTCACCCCCCTCAGGCACGGCCATGATATTACACACACACACACACACACACACACACACACTACACAAAACGTGGATTCCAGGGTTATATATATAATAGTGAATTGCCCTTCAAGAATGGGGGGGGGGGATGGAGCACCACCACCCACCACCCTGTGGGCAAAACTTCTCCAGAGCAGCACTATATTAAAATAACAATAGGTTAGAAAAGTTATCCCATAGATTGGCCTCAGCTGCAGTTATAAAGCACAGAGAAACAACTCCCATCTCCACGGCAGCCTTGTAAAGTAGCATGTCAGGAGACACTGTGAACGATGAAGCACATTAAGTAGCAAAAATATTAGTTACAATTGGATGTTATAGATGTTTATTGAAAGTGGAAGAAAAGGGAAGAAATATTTAGCCAACATGCTGGAAGAGAGCTAGATTTAGAGCGCTAACTATAGAATACAATTATAGAATCTCTCAGTCATTAGGAAATATTTTTTCAATGGTCATTGGGACAAACTTTAATATAAGTATTTTTAAACATGCCTTTTCTTGTTAGCTCCAACACCTCACACTAAGGAGCACAAAGTCTGAAGCAGCTCATTCCTACACCACTGAGGATTTTTAAGTCACAATCAATACCTGAAACTCCACTTGGAAAGCAGTAGACTATGGACTATGTAACATGCCATCCACATGGACTGGATATCATCCATGTAATAAGTGAATATTAATGTATATTTCTGAATAACACATTACAATAGTTTAATGCTGCCATGACAATGTAACGTGCTCTTTATCAAAAGCTTTGTTTATATTTTATTCTGAAAAGTTTGCCACCAAAATGATATCTGTCCAGCTCAATCAGTAGCAGCAATAAAAGTTTACAAGATGTTACAGAAGCTGGTATCATGGGGGAGGGGTTGATTTTGCTTCTATTTTATTTTAAATCATCACTTTCCTATAGACCAGTTCATGACAGTCTTAGATGATGCAGTGGTTAAGAAGAAAGTGTAGCTTTATCTGGTCTATCCTTCTCATCATTGCAACCATTAGCGGAGCTACACTCTCACTAGCAAGCCTGGGGAAATACACAGGAAAGACACTGCCAAAAAGACAAAGTTAAAAAACAAACAAACAAGCAATCAAAATTATTTCAGAATTGGCCCTTCAAGCCTCTACCTCAGTCAGAAAATAAATCATACAATTGTACCAGACAAGTCAGATGATATGTAACGTTTTTGCTTGGTTTCATGTATTCAGCTATTATAATACAATTATGTATTCATTCTCTCTTCCCTAGCCCTTCATATGACAACACATGTTGAGCATGATGGGTGGTGAATTCAAAACTTTTAGCGTAACACATAAACCTTCTGAGATATGAGCAATTACTTAACTTTAACTACTAACACTGCGTGTTAACTGACTTGAAACTAACTTTAGTGCTAATGCTCTTTAACACCTGCACATGTAGACACCGGCCTATTACTGCTTACTGCACCTTAATTTACTGCATAGTAAATTTAAGCCAGTGTAAATGCATGTGTAGACATGCCCAGTGTGTAATACTTTCATATGAAGTACTTCCATAAAACTAATCACCATAGTATCAAGCTGCTGTTCATGAGCTAAAAAGAACTGCAATTTCTCCCCCACTCCACAAACAGGAGTAAAGACTCAAAAAGATACTAGAATTTTCACTCCTCTCAGTTGTCTATAAATCACCTACTTTTTCATAGGAATATATTTTCTAACAATACAATAAATGAAGGAACAAGCACTGTTCCTTGTTGTATACCCTGGGATGGACTTGTAATAAAAATGTGTGCTGCATTTCTGGATGTCACTTATGACTATTAATTCCTGACTTTTTTTTTAAGCAGTTGATGATAAACTTTTACATAATTACCTGTAGTTTGAATCTGTATATTATCTGTAGTTTCAGTCTGTAATCTAGAGCTGTCTCTATGAAAAAGGAGTTAAAAAAAAAGATTAGTTTGTGTTCATAATGCTGTTTAAGGTACGTTATGTAGTAATGAGAAAGAAAAGGATAAATATTAATCATAGGAGCTGAGCTTCACTGTCAGGCAAAGTGCTGTGGTAACTGCCTGCAATATGCTGATTCAAACAGAGAATGTCATTATAATTGTGCATTATCATGTGTTTTTGAAGAAATTGAATTCTGGAGTACGTATGAGAGTTTAACAAGGCAGTATATATAGCAATACATAACAGAGAATATAGTCAAATCTCCATTTATGTTAGATGAATCTGTAATAGCTATAGTAGTGAAAATAATTTTCAGGTTTAAATGCATTAGGAAATTATAGCTTTAGAATGATAATATCCAAATTACCCTCATTGCTTTTCTTTTCTCTTTTTAACATTAGGTTTTTACCTTGATCTACTCTTCCACCTTTTAGAAAAACAGCTCTATAAATAAATCTACATGATGTCTTTAATAGCTAGGCATTGCAAATGGCCAACCACTAAAGCACTCTAAGTTCTAATCATTTTTCTGATATTGACTCTCTGAGTTACCTTGGGCAAATCAGTCAGAGCCAGATCCAAATATGATGCTATAACAAGGATTAGAGACACAAAGCTGGTCTACATCCAATTCTGCCTCCTCATTTGGCCAAAAAGTTCCCTAGGTGCCTGCAGTTCTATTTTTTGGAATGACGGGAACTGTGCTGAGCCTCCTTAGACACCTGGATTAGGATCAGAATTTAGGTGGATGGGTGCCTGAACTCCAAAGGTATGTCTACATCACAGTAGCACTGTGTCCTGGGAGGACAATCCTAACATGCCCCACTTCTCTCACTCTTCTGTTCACACTGTGTACACCCAGAAATGCATCAGGGAGCCTGAGCTGGTGTAATCCCCAGCAGCTTCTGGCAAGTACACCAGATGCCAAGGTCTTGAAAGCAACCATACGAATGGGCAGTTGTCCCTGGAGCAGTCTCACTAGCATATGTCTGGGTTTGGATCATGCAAATTGAAGAAAGCAGGCAAAGTGTGTTTGGAAACCTCTCAGCCAGAAGACATTGCCACCAGGGTATAGACATATCCTGGTAGGTCCAATGTTGTAGGAATGTTCTAAATGTTGCAAACATGTACCAACAAGGTCAAGCCTATGAAAAAATACAGTTACTTTTTAAGAAAACAAAAAGACTCACCATTTCCAAAGAATGTCTCATCACTTACCTATTATATAATAGCTTAGAGGTTAGAGAACTCACCCAGAAAGTTGGAGAATTGGTTTCAATTGACAGGGCCTTTCTGTAGTTTTGACTCGGGTACCTGTCTGAACTCCAAAAAGGGATGTCAGATAAATCCTATTTCCTGATGGTTAGTGCTTGGCAACTTCATGCTCAGCGACTGTTGTTGTTTGTTTGTTCATTTGTTTGTTAAAACTAGTTGATGACATCTGATTCTCTACATGCATTGCATAAGTAACCCAGGCAGCTAACTCTGGGGTTCTACATCAAGGGACTGGGGCCTATAAGATGCATGCTGTTGCACCTAAACTGTAAGCATTTAAATACTTTAGCAGATCTACCCCTTGCTCCCTCTGTATCTCAGTTACCTTATTTGTATTTTAGCTGTAAGCTGGGAATGGTGGGCCTGATTATTATCCATAATGATTGAATGATCCTTTTACTTCCAGTCTAAAGTGAGAGTCACTGCTGAAATCAGTGCAGTTATCTTCATGTGACTAGAAATCTGAAGCCAATTAATTCTTACCACAGCTATCCCACTGGGTAGTTGTGACCAGGTAACATGTTATAAATAAACACTAAGGATTGTTAGGGTTTTGAAATGTGGATCCTAGAACAAAATATACAGATAGTACACACAAAACTCCCACTCACTCTTATAACATGAAGATTTTTCAACAGGTTCCATTTAGTCAGTCAGACTACACTGTCCTTATTTCGTTCTTAAGAATACAAAACTCCTGATGATTTCAATGGATGTTTTATCTGAATGAGGACTATCTGTGTCTGAAAAAGTTAAACAAAAATGAAATCATCCCTTTTTTAGCATATTAACTCAAGCCAAGCAAACAAAATAAAGAAAATCACCTTGTCAGATTGAAATCACATCTTCACTAGAAAATGCAATCCGATTTCTTTATCCCAGTGCAAAAAAAATCATGGCATGTTTAGAGAACTTGAATGCTTTTGTGGGTAAGCAGCAGATCATGTACAAAATGCCACAGCATCTGCATATTGATTTGTCCTGTGTTAGGAAAAAGGTCCAAAATTATTACTACATTCTAATTCATAAAGTAAAAAAAATATAAAAAATCCATTTCCACAGAGGGCCAAAAAGGCAGTTGTGCAACCATATATTTGTAAGGATGGAGTTGGGTAAGGCAATCGGTAGATTAGTCAACACATGTATCTGCATTCTATGAGGAAAAAGAGCACTGCTACAGACCCAAGACAGCGGTATCAGTATCAAACATTCCCACATTGCCACTCCCTTCCACACAACAATTCCCAATGGCTCAATGGCTCATGTCTACTGCGGTTCCCCAAGGATCTGTCCCAGTCTAATATTGTTTAATGTCTTGGCTAATTATTTGAATGATGGGATTGAGTACACCCAGAAATGCATCAGGGAGCCTGAGCTTGGATGACACCAAGCTGGGTGGAATTGCGGACACTCTGGAGGGCAAGGTTAGGCTCCAGAATAACTTAGAGAGCCTCATTTGGAGTACCATGTCTAGTTTTAGGCCCCATACTTGAAGAAGGACACAGACAGTTTGGATGAATCCAGTACAGGTCAACAAAAATAATTAGCAGCCTGGGACTTATGAGGGAAGCCTGAAAGTCCTATTTAGTTTGGAGGAGAGAAGACTGAAGTAGGATTTGATAACAGTCTTCCAATATTTTCCTGAAGGGTGATTACAGATTGGAAGGAGATGGCCTTTTGTCTGTGACCATAGGGGACAGGACTAAGAGCAATGACCCCAAGCTTCAGCAGCAGAAATTTAGGTTGGAGATTAGAAGGGATTTTCTGACTATAAGGGTGGTTAAGCATTGAAACAGGCTACCTAGAGAAGCTGTAGAATCCCCGTCCAGAGAACCTGTCAAGAGCAGGTTAGGCAGATACTTTCCAGGGATGGTTTAGGCAGGGATGATCCCATCTTGAGCAGGGGGCTGGCTTAGATGACCTTATGAAGTCCCTTCCAGTCCTACTTTTCTACAATTGTTGTCACACAGACAAAGTAGAATTTGGTCCTAAATGAATATAAACATCTCTGTTCTCCCTACAAACTTGGAATCTCAGTCTATGTTATTGGACCACCCAGGATCATGTACATTTTAACTCAATTCTACCAACACTTAAATGAGAGTATCATTTATTTCTATGAGTTATCACTTTGGAATCCAGTACAGGTCAACAAAAATAATTAGCAGCCTGGGACTTATGAGGGAAGCCTGAAAGTCCTATTTAGTTTGGAGGAGAGAAGACTGAAGTAGGATTTGATAACAGTCTTCCAATATTTTCCTGAAGGGTGATTACAGATTGGAAGGAGATGGCCTTTTGTCTGTGACCATAGGGGACAGGACTAAGAGCAATGACCCCAAGCTTCAGCAGCAGAAATTTAGGTTGGAGATTAGAAGGGATTTTCTGACTATAAGGGTGGTTAAGCATTGAAACAGGCTACCTAGAGAAGCTGTAGAATCCCCGTCCAGAGAACCTGTCAAGAGCAGGTTAGGCAGATACTTTCCAGGGATGGTTTAGGCAGGGATGATCCCATCTTGAGCAGGGGGCTGGCTTAGATGACCTTATGAAGTCCCTTCCAGTCCTACTTTTCTACAATTGTTGTCACACAGACAAAGTAGAATTTGGTCCTAAATGAATATAAACATCTCTGTTCTCCCTACAAACTTGGAATCTCAGTCTATGTTATTGGACCACCCAGGATCATGTACATTTTAACTCAATTCTACCAACACTTAAATGAGAGTATCATTTATTTCTATGAGTTATCACTTTGCATCTAGGTAATATGTGCCTGGAATTGGGCATTTGCTGCAGTAAAAGGGAATTGACTTCTATGAGATTTCTTACATAAGTAAATTGCACACATTGCCTAAGCTTTTTTATGATCTGGTTACATGATGTTATTCAGAAAATGATATAGAAATGGTATTTGTTTGATCAAATCTAGGGTAGTGTGTTAAACAGGGTAGGTAATCTTGCAATTGGATTTCCTGATTAACAGCAGAGTGTCTTACTACTTGTGATTATTATGTATAAGACAGCTGACATTTTTAAAAATCAGTTCTACATGTCTTTTTTTGGACAAGGCTATTTAGGTCAGGCTACTTAATGGATAGAATTACTAATTTCAGGTTCTTCCCATTCTATCCCCTTAAATTATCATTTCTATGAAGCCAACACCTTAAAATATTTCCAAACTTGTCCAGTCTAAATTGTGTGGCTATTTTGATTTCTGCTGTAGACCTTCTTACTTCACTATACTTACTATTGTAGATACCCAATTACTGCAGAGCTTATTGTCTAATAAAATCAGCAAATTTTAAAGTTCACAATTTCCCAGCACACTTGTGGTCAGCACTAGAATTAATCCAGATCATCCAGTGAACTTGCTATTCTTCTTAACAAAATATTCCATTTTAATAGCAGTATTTTAACATGTGATATTCTCCTTCTCATGTGTATGTGTACTTATATATATTTTTTAATTTATGTACTTCTGATTCTTTAGCACTAAATCAGATAACTCTTAATATCAATGGAAGTTTTGCCTGAGTAGAGTTCCATGTGATCAGAAGCACATCTCTTCCATAATATTTTCATATAAAATCTGCACTCAGCACTAGACAGAATCAATTAACTCTGGGATTTTGTTTAAAGATAATTTATGACTCCTCCAGGATGTGATATTGATGATTAGAGAATACTCAAAGTAAAAGAACTTTATTAGCAAGAGTGATAAAGCAGAACAATAATTCATTCAACTCTAAGTCATGTGGCATAAATACATTCTCACAGAAATTAGCAAGCCTGTTGTCATGGTCTCAATGAGAACTGTGTCAATTTATTCTTAAATAAATTAAGTTATAATCATGCAGCAAGATGTATTTACATCTGAGAATTGTCTGAAAATAGTGCAGCGCTTGGGTAATTTGTTTAATTATGTAAAATAACTAGCAAACTCTTCACTGTGACCTCTGAAGTTGTGCACAAAATAGTTATACAGAACAGTTGTTATGGGATCTTTCTGATATGCTGACTCAGGAATATTAAAAAGCTGCACTTCCTTAAGGGTACAATTTTCAAATGGGTATTGCCTGTTATACATAATTTTCCACCAAGTAATCCTGTTTTATCTGCATATTCCTTGTTCTGTGGCCCAGTGGATTCAGCAGCTACATTGAGATAATAGCACCAGGGTCTCAGAAGCATCAGAGTAATTTAGCTATAAATCAATCTCTCTATCCTATCCTAGTCTCCTCCCAGACCTCCCCCTTCTTTGAATGTAATCTGACACCAGTGGGGGTCTCTAACTAATTGATGGCATGATGTGGCTTCAAAATTCAGCGCACTTTCCTCCATTATAACCAGTTTTAAGAAAAGCTAACTACCTCTCTCTAATGTAGCTGAATATAATTTTAAAAAAAATATTCTTCAATGGTAACACCAATATTGTGCCACGTTTCTCATTTCCAGAAACTAGGTGTCTCAAAATGTTACTCAATGAGCTAAATTCTGACTAGAACTACATGACAATTCCTCCAAAGACCTATGCTGAACAAGGGCATTGGGCAAGCATGGACAGCCCTATTTTTCCTCTTACCAAATCCAGAGACAGTCTTTTTTACACACCTACAGAATACACTGTGGAATATGCAGTGGAAAAGAGGCCTTGTGTATGTGTCTATATATAATATATAAATATATAAGTAACCCTTCGGCCAGGCACTTGTTAGCAGCAAGAAGGGCCAAGCTCACATTTCAGGGTACCTCATAAGTTATACCAGTGACTCAAGCACCCCCACCCAGAAATCTAGGAACACAAATATGCTGGGACATCTCATATAAACAACCGGCCCTCTTCCCCCACCCCTTGCAAGCAGTGTAAACACCAACACCCAACATTTATTACAGAGAATAAAACAAAACAAAAGAAAACATTAAATATAACTTTAAAACACTATTAACGACAAAGCAAAGTCTATAGGTGGTACCCTCTGGGGGGGCTTCACACATACCCAGGCAGTCTGGGACTTGGGGCTCAAGTGGTAGTTCTAGGGACCTGCACCCCTATACCTGCCCTTTGGCAATGGACTGGAAAGGGAAGCCCACACTGGAGAGTCCTATGAGCCACTCCTTTGATTCATTGCATCATAGGGAGTGGCTCAAGAGTGTGGGTCCTTCCATAGGCAATGTGTAGGGAGTGCACGAGGGTGCGCATGCACCCCCTGAGAATGCTGGTACTTCCCCTGAGAACGAGCATTCTCGGCTTAGGCAAAAAGCAGTGGGGGCAGGTGGAGTGCTGGTGTCCTCCCCGAGAAGTGCCGCTGGCACTTCCAGACTTGGCCCACCCTCGCCACCAACACCCACGTCACTGCCCGCAGGAGGTCACTGTGCCCCACCAGCCTCAGGAGGCACGCGTCGCCTATGGGTCTTTCTGTGTTGCAAGGGGCTCCATTGCTCCTGAAGAAGTGGTAGCATGCCAATCTTTGCTCCTATGGAGAGGCTGTGTGTGTACATGGGGAGTGACTGCAGCTCCAGTGAGCATGCACACACCAAAACTTGTGGGCTGGACTATATGGCTTGCTGAAATGAAACTGGAGGACAGTTCAAAAGAAGCCAGGTTGATTAATAGCTACAGCTGACTCAACCACACAGCTTGACTGGAGCCACAGACCATCAAAAAAAACAAAGGGGAAAAACCAGGCCTATCTTCTAGGCTTGAGCTGCAGGTAGTTCTGGTCCACAGCTCCCCTGAGAGCAGAACTTGCAGATCTCAACCCTGGCCCAAAGCTGGCAGGATCAGAAACTAAGGTTTCGACCTTGTTTATGCTAGGCCTAATTCCTGACCAGCCAACCAATGAACCAACACTCTTCCCCAATATTAATCTATTAAAATGTCAAAAAAAAGGTGGAAAAAAAGGAGGAGAGAGGAGTTCCCAGAGACTAGGACAATTCTCCCTCTCTCCTCTACCTCAGTTTCCCTTTTCGCTATCTGCAAATTCCGTCTCCCTTGGAGGAGACTTCACTCTTCAGCGGCTCCTAGCAGCTTCTCCTCCTCCCCAAACCAGCCTAGCTCACCTTATATCCCTCTGCATGACATCACCCTGGCCTTGTCCAGTCAGGCAGTGATATGCTTCAGTCTTTCTCCCAACCAATCTGCCTGAAAAATCCTCTGCTTCCTCTGGCTAATGAGACCAGAGGTTTTTATATATTTTGCCTAGATACAGGCTCCAGCTTGCCATGTGCTGAGCACATGGCCAAAACAACAAGGGCCATCTTGCCCCCCCCCCCCCCCCCACACACACACACACTATACAACCCAAGTGTGTGTGTGTATGTGGGTATTACATATATATATATTGCCTATGTGAACAGCCTGTTGGTAGAATAGGAACATAATTATATTTTTATATATATCTAGTAGGCCTGTGTGAAACAGCTAGCATTCGATTTGGATTTGGATTTGGCTGATTCAAGGGACAGTGATTTGATTCGGTGATTCAGTGAATTTTTTCAGGGACTTCATTTGGTGATGGAAAGTGGGATGAAGTCCCTGAAAAACTGATCATACATTTCTTATGGCTTTATTTGCAAGAATGTGAGAATTTGCCTTCATGCTATAGCCCAGGTTCTAACTAAAGTACTTGCTTTCTGTCTACTGTCCCTAAATTATCTTGTAGCCTCATTTTAACACATTATTTCTCATTTACTGACCTCAATCATAATAAATTTGTTATGCTTCATTAAAAAATTATTTCACACTATTTATATAGCAAAAATAAGCTTCCTGGGAGCTTTATAGCTAAGTAAGAAAACAGGTCCCTACCCAAAATATCTGACAAACTAGACCTGTGACTTTCCTGAAGAACATCTTGTACTTCTTAACTATATTTTAAATTACAATATCAGTGAGTGAGAATAATCAGGTAGGTTTTCCCAGCAGTTTTGACTTTTTTTTTTTTTTTTTTTTTTTTTTTTTAAGAATTTTGGAAAGTTAGTCTGTTTTTTTGGAATCAGTTGAAATTTAAAGTCAATATAATTATGGAATGATGAATACTAGGCCATGCCTGGCTTAAGAACAATTAGGAAATGTAACCAGTTAGTGTCATACCCATATATGGGTATCACAGTTAGTTTTTGTCAACAAGATATGTCTGGACCTGCTGTTCCAAAAGGTGCTAATGGCTGCCATCAGGTGAGTCTTCGTCTCCAAAGATATTGAAGTCAATGAGCATGACAAACACTCTCTTTTGGACTTACCAGAAGGAGCAATTAGAAATCGAGTGTTGGAAGGGATCTCATAGTTTCATAGTTGGTAGGGTCGGAAGGGACCTGAGCAGATCATCAAGTCCAACCCCCTGCCATGGCAGGAAAGAGTACCAAGGTCAAACACCCCCAGCAAGGTGTTCATCCAGCCTCCTTTTAAAGCCCCCCCCCAGGGTAGAAGCCAGCACCACTTTGCTTGGAAGTTGGTTCCAGATACTAGCTGCCCTGACTGTGAAGTAGTGCCTCCTGATATCTAGCCTGAATCTACCCTCTGCCAGCTTGTGACCGTTATTTCTAGTCACTCCTGGTAGTGCTCAGGGGAACAGGGACTCCCCCAAAACCTGCTGGTCCCCTCCGACTAGTCTGTAAATGGTCACTAGATCCCCCTCAGCCTTCTCTTGTGGAGGCTGAACAGGTTCAGATCCCTTAGCCTCTCCTCGTAGGGCCTGCCCTGCTGACTCCTGATCATGCAGGTGGCCCTCCTCTGGACCCTCTCCATGTTGTCCACATCCCTCCTGAAGTGCGGCGCCCAGAACTGGACACAGTACTCGAACTGCGGCCTGACCAGTGTCACATAGAGGGGGAGGATC
Organism: Alligator sinensis; assembly: GCF_000455745.1. NCBI lineage: Eukaryota > Metazoa > Chordata > Crocodylia > Alligatoridae > Alligator > Alligator sinensis. Next base: position 116,306 of record NW_005842762.1, on the reverse strand, counting down.
ACCTCCTTGAATCTGCTTGAGATGCATCTGTGGGCGCATGACAAGGTACAGTGGGCCTTCCTGACCACGTCCCCACACTGTTGGCATTTTGGCATCAATAATGACTCCAAGATCCTTTTCTGCCTCTGCACTGATGAGAAGGGAGCCCCCCACCGTCCAAGTCGCTGGTGATGTTGAACAGTGTGGGCCCAAGGACTGAGCCCTGCGGAACCCCACTGCCCACATCCCTCCAGGTCGAATAAGACCTGTCCACCACCACTCTCTGGGTGTGGCCCTCCAGCCAACTAGTGACCCATTTGACTGTGTAGGTGTCGACGCCATAGTCTCCTAGTTTTTTAATGAGAATGGGGTGAGAGACAGTGTCGAAGGCCTTCTTAAAGTCCAGAAAGACTATGTCCACTGTGACACCTGCGTCCTGGTCATAGAAGGCCACCAGGTTGGTCTGACAGGACCTGCCTCTAATGAACCCATGTTGGTTGCACCTAAGCATAATCTCCCTTGTTGGCCCCTCACGGACATGCACCAGGGTAATTCTCTCAAAAAGCTTACCCAGGACTGAGGTAAGACTAAGTGGCCTATAATTTCCTGGGTCCTCCTTCCTCCCTTTTTCAAAAATGGGAACCACATTGGCCCTTTTCCAGTCCTCTGGCACCACACCAGAGCACCATGAGTCCTCGTAAAGCCGTGCCAGGGGTCCCGCAATGACTCCTGCTAATTCCCTCAGCACTCTGGGGTGGAGATCGTCAGGACCTGCTGATTTAAATACATCCAGTCCCTCCAGAAGTTCCCTGACTAGGTCCTCACTGACCCTGTAGTCAAGGATCAGTCTGATGTAGCAGACTTGTGGTCACAGGGGTGGCTGTTATGCCCCCTGGTTGCCATGCAGCTTCTACCCAGCTATCACTCTGATGTCACCCTCCCTCATTTATTTACCTCCCACACCATGTTCTTACTGAGAATTCAATGCGGGAGGCTGTGGACCGGCCTTAGATATGAGCCCCAATCTCATCAAACCCTGCACTGGGTCCCTCCCTGAATCCTACTGGTCTCGACCCAGCCTACAAATCCGATCAGTCCGTCTTGGCCTTTCTATACACAGGGGTGGATTAACCCTTTAGTGGGCTCTAGGCAAACAAGCTTATGGGCCCCAGGTCAGTTGAGACCTTGCTTCCCACCCCAGTGCATGGGGGTTTGCCCATGGCAAACGAGACTCAGAGCTACTGCTATGAAGCAGCTGCTGCAGTGGTGACACAGGTGGAGGGGACAGGAAGGGAAGGGAGGTGGATTGGGCCATTTGCACTACCACCATGAAGGGAAGGACTGGGGCCCTCTGCAGTTCAGGGCCCTAGGCATGTGCCTAGTTTGCTTATGTGTTAATCTGGCCCTATCTATACCCCTGCAGGGCACCTATAACTGTAAGGGAAAATTGCCAGGCTCTGTTCC
>NW_005842762.1:111802-114853 GCF_000455745.1 Alligator sinensis | reverse complement strand
TGCCCAAAGCCTCACAGGTGTTTATCTCATTAATGTCACCTGTTTACACACTCAGCCCTTTTGGACCCTTGGACCTCTGGGTCCTTTACTTGGCCTCTCCCTGAGCTCTCAGATGCCTGGTCCCACACATAGCCCATTCTCCAGGCTCTCAGACCCCTGGCCCCACACATAGCCTCTTCTCTCAGCTCTTGGACCCCTGGCTCTCAGCCCTCCCTCTGAGCTTAGAGCCCCCCTAGTCTGGTTCAGTCTCCTCTGGGCCCATGGACCCTCTGATCTGGCTTAGTCCCACCTAGGCTCATTGACCCTCTAGTCTAGGTCTCTAAAATAGGCCCCAGCAGAGCTCAAAGTTAAACCCTGGTGCAACAAAACAAAGCACCTGTGTCCTTTGTCAGGCACCCAAACCCTCTCTGGATTTAACCTGAAACTGAGGCCACCTGCCTATAGACTAGAGCCCCTCTCTGCCCCAGGTACCTTCCCTTGTCTCCTGGTCTGCAGAGTTTCTCATTCAGCTCCACTATCAATTCAGAAGTCCTGCTGCTCTGTCAGGAACTCTTCCCTTCATAGATGCCAGAGTTAGATCCTCTTGATTGGTGCAGGTTCTGGACTTATATAGCTCATGCCTGGGCCCTCTTCTGGTCAAGTGAATCTCTCATTAGCCCTCTTTGCCACCTGCAAGTGGCCTCTCTGGCTGCTTGTTCCTGTAAAGGAGCAGGTGCACACCAGTGCCCTGCTATACTAAGAGATGCACATTTCAAAGGACTCATGACACAATAGCTTTTGACTATATTTTTCCTAGGTGCGTTATTTTAAACTTTATATATACGCTAGCAAGTCAGTGCACATTCTGATAGTTATACTTGGTTTCAGTTTGATCTTAAACTTTATAATATAGTGCTAGCCACCTAACATATTAGCTAGGGACAGACATTCAAAAAGCCTTGGCCTTAATTGATTCAATCTTTGCAGGTTAGTCTAACCTGGCTAGGCTAAATCAGTTTTGTAATTGGACAGACAACCCAGAAAGGCAGGCACATGCCTGCAGTGGCTCAGGCTAGAAGCCAGAGGGTGCTAGAGCAGCCGTTCCTTCCTTCCACAGCATGGATCTGAGTGGAGCATGGCCAGACTCCAGCAGGAGCTCTGATTAACCCATCAGGGAATTTATAACAGTGTTTATCACCCAATTAAGAAAACAACAGAGGGACATTACTTGTTGATGTCCTGTTGATTCTACCTGTTGATTCAGGATGGACCATAGCCAGCATGTGGTCTGTTAGCTAATACACAGGCACCTCGTCAGCAAGGCAGAGGTAAGGGGGGAATTCCTGCTTAGCAGGGAGTGGTGAGGGGAGGGGGAAGCAGTCCGCTGTCTCTGGAGCTGCAGCCAGGGATTGAAGGGGATGAGCCAGCCCTGCTATGGAGCAGAGAGCCCCACCTAGCCCAGAGAGCATGCCAAGCTTCTGGGGGCATCTGGATATCTTAAACCAGCAAGGGGTCTGAGACAGACATTGTATAAACTGGTTTGAGCCGAATCAGTTAAGTCTGATACTACATTTAACCAGGTTTATCACAAACTGGTTTCAGCCATTTTCAAACTGATTTATATGCACTTAGCATCTGTTCTTTTACAGGTTTAAACCAGTTTCTGATCACTTAAACCAGCTTATGTGTAATTTCTGTCCCTAACCATTAGGAAAGCATCTAATTTATCTTTAACTAGAAAAAAACTATTTGTTGTGTTATATGTGATAATGTACCACACCATCTATACCACCCTTTTCAAAATCCTAGGTCCACCCATGAGCAGTCATGTATGTAACCCATCTTAAAACAAGTCTGCACATGGGAGTGATAGCACAAAAGCAATAGGCCCCAAGACCCTTCCTTGAGGAACATCCATCCAGCCCAATACTTCCCTTTCAAAACTATCAGGTGTCACCTACCCTTTAAATAGCTCCTTATACACCTTACAACTTGTCTATTAATCCTCAGTTTACCAGTTCAAGTAATAACTTTTCAAATGGCAACATATGAAATGCATTACTGAAGTCCAGATAAATGAAATACATTGTTTTTCTTTTTTAGAGGACCAGTTCTCTTACCAAAGAAAGGTATTGGTATTAGACTAGCATAATCTACCTTAATTAAATTCCACATTTTATTTTATCTCATTTTCAATTTTATTCCATTCAAACTGTGCTTCTATGTTTGAATTTCTTCCCTTTAAAATTTGGTCTAAATAATATCACCATGGTCACATCATTGGTCTGTTGATACTTGGATGTCTTTTTTTCCTTCTTATATAGATGAAGTAATACAATGCCATTCTAAAGTGGTAGGGTACCACTCCCAACTTGAAAAAAAAATTATCAGACCTGAGATTTCATGTGCTAGTTATTTCAGAATTTGAGGATGGAGATTATCTAGTCCCCCCACTATTCAAGTGCCTGATGGTGTTTTGGGTAAATCTGATATCTTTTATTAGACCAACTCAAATACTTGGAAAAATTCTTCTTAGCAAACTTTCAGGTTTAAATACCCTTCATCAGGCTAAGGAAGCATCTGCACTTGGTGTATGATGGTGTTTTGAGTTTTGTTCTCACCTTCTTTCCATTAGTGATCTTGCCTTTGTCCTATGTTCATCATCATCCTTTCCAGTGAAAACTTAGGTAAAGTGTTTGGGCCCTACTTATATTATTTTAAATGTGTACTCTATCATCTTTGCATAGTAAATCCACTTTCTATCTGTCACAACCCAAAGTTGTGGTTTTTTGTTTGTGTGCGCTTCAGCACCGCTAAATTATGTTCCCGCTAAATTGCAGCTCCTTTGCACGGTGGAGTTTTCTGCTGCAATAAGAGAACCCGCGTGCAAGAGAGTATTTCCCGCCAGTTTGTAGCCTTCTTTGCATGGTGCATTTCTTTTGCATCTAGGAGATGCACGGTGCAAAGGAGTTCCCGCCATTTGTATTTAGATTCGTGCCACATTATTGGCCGATCCTAATATATGCACACGTGGCGGCTAGTGATTGGCTTGCTAGCCGTATAAAGAGCTTG
>NW_005842762.1:81163-110826 GCF_000455745.1 Alligator sinensis | reverse complement strand
CAGTCGCGACCTTCGCTCGGAGCTCCGGGAGGACCTGGAGACGGAGGAGCGCGCCGCAGATGAGAGGGTGGCCTTGCAGTACGACAAGGGGGGAGAATGTAGTGCAACTTTTCGTACCATTACTGATCTAATATATAAGAATTTAAGTTTGAAAGCCCAGCTGCAGATGACTGTTCAGGCAGTCAAAGAAGCAGCTGAGAGAAGGGATCCTGAAACGCCAGCCCAAGATGGTGCCGAGCAAGGGGGAGACCGTGTGGAAGAACCGGAAAAGAAGGGTGGAGCTTCGGAGGAACTCGCGAGAGTTCGGTTAGCAACTCCGCCCATTGACGCAGCATTGTCTCCGGCAACCCCGCCTAGCGACACGGCGACGCCTCTGCCGACCATGCCTTCCTGCCGACAAAAGAAAGAGTCAAGCAGAGGAGTGCATCCCTCCTGCCTGTAGCAATAACAGCAGCAGTGACTCCCGCAGCGGCAGTTCAGCCTGTGATAACATCAACTCCCGAAAGAGCAGTTCAGCCTACAACAACGACTAACTGAGTTGCTACTGCCTAATATGCTCGCACCAGAACTGAACTACAGGATTTGTGCAGAGAATCAAGAATCCAACCTGAAGAAACTCTAGCTGTATGAACCAGGAAGAAGCAAGCTTCTTGGTCAGACAAGCTTCGTGGAGTAGAGGACATGTCACTGACATCAACATGATAGTGGTCAACGTTCACTGGCCTATTCCACTGCCAGCGCTTGTTGCAGGACTGATTAGTCAGAAAGCACACATATGGCATGAGGGACGACCAGAATATACCGGCGCAGAGCATCTCATGCTAGCAATCATCGGAGTCTCGTACTGTGCCTGGAATCCAAGAGCATGTGTGCTGGGACTGACATCACTCCAGCGAATAAGACCGTGGCCTCATCGTCATCTATGAAATCCCGGAACCGTTCCAGTAACTGTTCACAGTTTAGATAGTTGTCTGGAGATATATGGATGGAAGAACATTGCTGTCCTCCGGATTCTGCTCAGTCCAATGGTGAACCAACCTGTGTGTAATCTCCTTTGCCAGTTGTCAAGACTGCATATCCTAATGGAGCCAAGACCATCTCTTGATCGGGACTGTCGACACCCGACTGAACTTCAAGGCACCAAACGTCGTGAATCCGACCTTTCATCAGTGCCACACAGAACCCTAGAGGAGCGATACATGTTTGGATTTCTCCTACAGCGTTCTGGACTCAATAAGCGGCAGCTTTGGATTTTAGGGGATGCAGGTCAATGGCAACTAGCCTATGAGTTAGGTTTCCATTATCTAGAAGAACTAGACGATGGTTCCTCAATGATTTCATCTAGTTGAGTGCCCCTATAAAGATGATAGTAAAGTTTCCTGAAAGATTTGTAAATATGTTGAGATGTGTTAACCTATCTCTTTTGAGAGTTTTCTGTTTACAGATCCGGAATTCAGAGTGTGTGGCGAAGAGAAGCCCTGAGAGGGATGACATTGTGGAAAGAAGTGAGGGCCTGACGTACGACTTCGCCATGACGCCCACTGAAGCCCGGATCGTGTAGTTTTATTATAAATCAGATTATGTGTTTGTGTTAGTTATTGTTTTCTGATTATTATGTAACTTAATCCCAGGACTGCGAATTTTATGTTTGTTTATTTGTTTGTTTGCTTATCTGTTCGTTTGACGACTTATGACAAGGTCCTAGATATGAGTATATAGCATAATTTAGCTATGCTCTCAGTAAGGGGGGATGTCACAACCCAAAGTTGTGGTTTTTTGTTTGTGTGTGCTTCGGCACCGCTAAATTATGTCCCCGCTAAATTGCAGCTCCTTTGCACGGTGGAGTTTTCTGCTGCAATAAGAGAACCCGCATACAAAAGAGTATTTCCCGCCAGTTTGTATCCTTCTTTGCATGGTGCATTTCTTTTGCATCTAGGAGATGCACAGTGCAAAGGAGCTCCCGCCATTTGTATTTAGATTCGAACCACATTATTGGCCAGTTCTAAATTATGCACACGTGGCGGCTAGCGATTGACTTGCTAGCGGTATAAAGAGCTTGGGTAGTTTCCGCCCAAGTTGGAGAGAGAAAGAGAGAAAGCAATTGGAGTTCGGGAGAAAGAGCGTGAAGATCTCTAAGCGCTGCTGATTCCTTCGAACCCAGCTCTTTCCTTAAGAAGGCAATAGAGGGCCAATTACTGAACCGAACCCGTGGAGCCCTAACAACTCCGGGGGCCCAATTACCGAACGGCCTCTAGCCTCTCCCCGTCACCGAGCGCAATCCTAAACGTATCCCTTCCTATCGAAACTACCGAACCCGCGGAGCTTCAATAACTCCGGGGCCAATTGTCGTAGTCCTCACCACATCCTGGTGGTGTTGGTACTTGCAGAAGTGCTGGGTATCACTACAGCTCTGCTCTGAGCAGTCTTGACTATGATTTTAAGAAAGTCATCTAGATTCTCTGTACCTCAGCTTTCACATGTGTAAACCCAGTTGTTTGACTTCAGCATGATATTGTATAGGTTCAAAGAGACACTGTAGAGAGGCTGAGAATTGCAGAGGGATCTAAGGAAGTTAAAAGCATAATATTAAAGGAAGTTGGGTACCCAAGAAAGAAGAAATTTAAATCTTTGCCTAAGGTACTTACTGAAGGTACATTAGAACCCAAATTGTTCATATGGGGTGGTTCACAACCTGCTTAATTCACAGCAAGCTGCTCAACGAATGACAAACCACACAGCTATATACTGCAGCTTTTACTCAAAGTTTGCTGCTGTTCTCAGCTGCAGCACATCAGACCTGAGTAGCAGGCTGAAAAATTGGTGCCCTTTGAAATAAGGACCTCAGAGGCCCTGCACAGATCTTTGCTGTAGCTACATATACCCCATGACTGCTTCAGGAACCTTCATCATTTCAGGGGGCTAAGGACTTAACCCTACAAAGTATCCAGTGGATTTTAGAATATAAAAATGCAGATAGGTGCCTGGGAGAATGATTAGTTTTAATTAGGTGTTTAGACACCTTTGGAAAATTAGGCACCTGTTTGCACTTTTAAGCTTATGGCTCTTTCGAGTCCAACTGCAAAGTTAATATGTTTTAAGTTTGTACTGAAAAGAACAATTGGGTACTTTTGAAAGTTACACATATTGCCTTAGCCTGCATGAATTAAACCAAACAGAACATTGCCAGTGATTTTAATGGGAGAAAGGGTCTGGCCCCTATGCCCATTAGGGTACCTTTGAAAATCCTGGGCAGAGCCCAGTATCAGGGACTATCCTGTGAAACAATCCTACCCCTTTTAAAGAAGGAATACAGTTCTCTATACTAGTTCTAAATAGTTTTTTTTGAGGTTTCACTCCCTTTAAAAAAAATAAGAACAAATAAGTTCATTTACTTCACTGGCATTAAATACTTCACGGTAGTAGACTGCTTTTTAGAGAAAAGCAGCAATGTAAAAAAATATAGGATCAATTAAAAAAGCCCAACTATTTATTTGAAAATTTGCAGTATTTCTAATGTTTCTAGATGATTCATGCAGCATGTAATTAGTTTTGCTAGGAAAGCATTGTTTATTGAAATAGGAGGAAAGCAATGCAGTAGCTAAAGTGACTGTAAGCTTCTGCTTTGTCTTCAACATGAAGCCTCATTACTTCAGTACATATTCCAAGTTGCAAACTTTTTGGGGATGGGAACTTGCTATGAAAACATTTTCCTTCTTTTCAGACTTCATCTATTTTTAGGTTACATACCCTAGACATCCATGTTTGGAAAACAGCTTTTGTGTTTAGAATATCTTAAGAACAGATAAATATTCCTATAAACCTCATCCTCCCCTCCACCCCCTTTGTCTCAGCATGGTTTGTGGAATAAAGGTTTGAAGATAGAATCTAATAGCTGATGAAGCAGAATTAACAAAAATTGTGTGGGGGTGTAATGGTGGAACTGTTTGACAGATCAAAGTTATAATCTTCTTGTCAATCCTTTACTAACTTGCATTCTTTTTACATAGCTTAAAGCAAGAACATAGAAAAGAAACAGCTTTTATGTCTCATACTTTTGATAGAAAAACAATACTGAGATGGAGCATATTCCCATCCTTGACTGAGCCGTGACAGTGTTAAACCTCTTCACCATGCTTAAATGAAAATCCCAGCATGCAGGTGCTGCCTATTCTGGAGAGAGGGTCTAACATCTGTGGACTAACTCAGTAAAGCAGCTGGAAGGTATAATCCACAGCTGTAAGCAGGGAAGTAAGGTATAAAAAGCTTAAGCTTCTAATGGAACATGGAGGATGCTACCAAAACAGTAGCTCCCAATTAAAGTAAGAGAAGAGAGAAGCCTGTAGAAGGGGGGTAAACACCTCTCCCTGGGCGCGTCCACACACGCAAGCACGTGAGCTTGCAGCAGCTCAAGTAGAAGCGGTGCAAATTTGAGCCGGGGCTTTTTGCTTCAACACATGTGCTTGGACATGCACTTTGGTGTGGAGCAAATTGTGCCACTTGGGGCAAAATAACCCTCCCTGGCTCCTCCTAAGTCTGCAGCCAGGGGGAGCTAGAGACCGTGGCCAGCACCTGTGCTGTCTCCAGCAGTATAAAAAGCTGCTCTGTCCTGGCTGCAGCAGTATTAAAAGCCACCCTGGCAAGTAGCTGAGGGCTACTAGCTCTTAGGAACTTCTGGGGCCCAGGCAATTGGTACCTGGGGACACTACCCCTTGTGCCAGCTGGACTGCTGAAGCAGCCCTGAGAGTTCCCTCCACCCTCTACCCACTGCAGGGGTCTGGTAGTGGGGGCTGCTGCCTGGCTGTGACCTGCTGCGCACCTGCCAAAGCCAGATGTGGACTGCATGGCCAGCTGCCAGTGAACTGTGGTTGCAGGGTTGGCCTCTGTACAGTACTACTGCCATGTGTGCCCACTGCCCAACCATCTGGGCAGCTATCGCCCAGATGTTCTCGGTGTGGTGGCCTGCTTTGAACTGTCAAAGCATGTCCTCCTGGCCCCATTAGGCCAGGAGTTCAGCTACAGACAGCTGGGTCCAAGGTGCCAGCTCTGAGCCCCCCAATAAGGGTTCTGGCCCCCATACAAGGGGTACAGCCCCCCAACAGGGGGTTCAACTCCCAAACAAGGGGTTTGGCCCCCCAGCAAGGGGTTCAATCCCCTAACAAAGGGTACAGCCCCCAAACAAGGAGTTTGGCCCCCTACAGGGGATTCAGCCCCCACACAAGGGGTATGCCTTCCCAGTGGGGGCCAAATTGCCCCTGCGGGGACTACCACCCCCCCTGTAAGGCCCACATGCCCCCTGCAACCGCTGCACCCCCCCAACTTGCACCCCCAGGCCTCCATTTCTAAACCCACAACCTCAGGCACTGTCACAAAACCCAGAAAAAAAACCCAGAAAAAAACGGGGGAAAAAAGCCTGTGCTTACCTTTGAAGCAGGGGTGAGGGGGCTCCAGGGCCTCCTAGCAGAGCCCCCCAGGCAGCACAGGGCAGCGGGGTAGGCAGCAGGGCCCAGGCTGGGGCCGCTGGGGCTGTCACCCTGCCCTGCACTGGCAGCCAGAGCATCTCCATGGAGTACCCAGCTTCCAGTAACCTCAGGGCATGGTCAGGGACCGTGCCCTGCCCTGCTTTTTTATACTTTGATTTTTTTAGACCCCTGCATATCCAGGGGTCTAATTTTATCCCTACATTGCAAGTTTGCAGTGCAAGGAACATTTTTTCATTCCCACACGTGCCTGCTGCCCCAAAGGAGCTTGAGGCAGGGCAAGAGGCACGTGTGCGCCCATCTGGACACGCCATCTCCGTGTTTCTTTTCCCAAATATACCAGAACAAACTAGAAATGTATACCAGGCCAATAAGAGAGCTCTGTTGTTTGTAGTCAAGTCACAGCACCGTCTAAGGAAATGTGCACCTGGACAGCCCCCACAAGAAAACTTGGATGTAAGAGTGGGTTTGTATTTAAGTTTCATTTTCATGCTTGCTTTTAAGTTTAGCAATGCCGGCCCCAACTGTCTAACTAGGTTAGTCCACAGATGGCAGTGAACCCAGTGCAGATTCATTTTTTTCTGATGATTAATTTCTTTGCCTTAAACAGAAAAGATCTAACCGGCCAAATTTAATGAGTAGAACTAGTAATAGCAGAATATGAGAGAGAATGCAATTCAACACAGCTTTCTGCAGCTTTAACTAATGTGCTTTATAAATAATTACATGTAGATGTTTCAATATAAATTTGAAATGAGGCATTAGCCTTCCCTGGGCCTAGAAAGATCATGACGGAAAAATAAAAGGTCAGAGCCAAATAACTTATCCATGATGGCCATTCCACAGTGAAGATCCTCGTACCAGTGTAGCCAGGACCTGGAGAGTCTGCTGGGAAAAAGAATGGCCATAGAGGCAGAAGGCCTCAGATGCTGTCCCAGTGATCCACCAGACCTCAGAAAATCTACGAGGGAATCATGGAAACTTTCCCAAGAAACAGTCCAGGAAAGGACCATTTCCTCCTCTTCCTTTTAACTATAATTTTCCTTCTAGGAGAAAGCAGCCTGGACAAAGTGTCTAAGTCAGGGGTCAGCAGCCTATGGCCCACAGGCTGGTTTCAGCCCATAGAGCTCTGGCTTCAATGGCATTTGGTGGCAGGGGTGCCTCCCTTTATGCCTCAGTCACCCAAGTTATGTCTTCTGGCTCCACAGTGGTAGAGAGATTAGACTACAAGCCTCTGTTAGAGGCGGAGTTCTTTTGTGCCATGCCAGAATCAGGCAGCATGGGCTCCTGTGACAGGGGATTGTGGCACACCATGCTGCTGCTGAGCAGCATGGAGGAGCAGCAGCAGCAGGGGCTGGGTCTCATGCTCCCTCTCCTCTGGCATGGACTGGGCCATTCCAGCCACTCCACTGGAAAATATTGCTGACCCATGGTCTAAGTGACCAGCAAGTAAAATGCAATTATTTGTAATATTTCACTACTGTGAAAGTAAGTGCAGAGAGTCAGAACAGATTTTTGATCTTTTCTTTTTTTGATTTTAGCTAGTTCTACATTGCTGTAGTTCCCTATAGCTGTAACAATTTACTATTAAGCTATCATACTTTGATTTTCAGAAGAGTTTTCTTGGCAGAAGTTAAAGGCTTCTTTGACATCAAGGATACATATTTCTTACCAGTCATTGAAGGAGACAGTAAACTGCTCTGTAAATTATATAACAAGAATATTAAAGTATGGCAGATAATGTAGCATACTTTAATTTACCACAGAGCTCTTTTGGTAATATTTTCAGGATTATTGTGAAACTCTATTCTTTTCCTCCTCCAATTCCTAAATGAGGAATCATGAGATTTTGCTGCCTCATCCATAGTAATTTTTATTATTCTCAGATTTATTTTATTTTTCTTGGATTTATATTATTATTACATCTGTAACCCATCTCCCCAAGCCTCCTCCTATATTTTCTGTTTGAGATATTTCATATCACCAACTACTTAGAGCAGCTTATCACCAACCAAACAGGACTTTGCCTGGATAGGAGAGGAGGAGGTTGCCACCCTTGGCATTTGCTAACTACAATCAAAGGGTGCATCCAGATGAGCATGGATGTTTGTTTCCCCAGGGACAAGTACCAGAAGCATACCTTGGGCCACTGCTACTTGCCCCCATAGAATGCCCATGGCGCACAGCAGGTTACCCAGGTGTGGTATGGGAGCCTGGGGCCAGGAACTTTGCTGGACCCAGCAGCCTTACCTGGGGTTCTGGGGGCCTCCTGGGGCTACCGTTGCAGCAGGAAGCCTGGCCGTCATCTGGAGTGTGGCTTCAGCCAGCCAGGCTCAAGTTTTAGACAACACGTGCTGCCACCATGTGTGCTGCTCCACTTTTTTTGGCGTGGGTTTTTCTTTACTCCAGGATCTCCAGGGCCAAGGTAGCAGCATGGGGTATGCCTGCAGTATGCAGTGCTGCAAATGGGTCTGCAGTGTCACATACCGCACATCCATGCTCATTTGGACACAGCCAGAGTCTTTTTACTGGGCCCAAAAGATAGGGATACTGCCACCTGGGAGAAAAATTGTAAGCATTAAAAACAGAAAATGTGCATAGGACCCAGTATGTAGGGGCCAGTATAACAATTCAGAGCCAAGGAATGACACACAATATAAGAGGGATAAAAATGTCATTAGTATCAGCAGACTATCTAGAGAAGTATTTTAAGTTGACCAATAATTAAACCAATTTCCCCACAGTCTAATTCTAAAATTTCTGTGTGTGCATGCATGCACACGTGCATGTCCACAAGGGCCCAAGTGCAGGTTCTTGTGGTGTGGTTTTCTTCCTTCTCCCACAAATGAAAACTGGATCACCAGTTGTGACCTGCATGGGATGTGCCATACTCTTGTTCCTCCCAGAAGGTTAAGAACACTTCATCTGCATCAAGTGTAAGCTGATGTCTGCCCTGGAGGAGAAGATACAAAGGTTGGAAGTATGGGTATCTATACTACATTGCATCTGGGAACAGGAAGATTGTCCAGGTCGACAAGAGTTATGAGGCAGGTACTAGACAGGTCAAAGGGAAATAAGGAGAAGTGGTAGCATGTGACTACTCATAGAAGAAGGGGCCCAGAATTGAAGAGGAGAGGATTGAAGTCAGCAAACATTTCCAAGCACTCTGTGGAGGAAGTGCTGAGGAAAAGGCAAAGGAGAGGACATCTTTAGGCACAATACAAAAGATTCTGCAGTCTAGAGAGCAGAAAGTGCAAGGGACAGGGGCTGTAGGATGACTGCACTAAGGGAAGAGAAGAGTAGTAGTAGTGACTCCATTCTGTGGGGAACAGAGGCACCAATTTGTTTTCTAGATTTGAGGGCCCAGGAGGTGTGCTGCCTTCCTGGAGCCCAAATTCAGGATGTCACAGAGATGGCTCAAGCTTATCTATCCTTTGGACCACTAACCCTGCCTGTTTATAGGCCTGTAGGCACCAATGATACTGCAAGGAATGACATTGAGCAGATCAGAGATAACTATGAGGCTCTTGGCAGGAGGATTAAGGAGCTGAAGCACAAGTGGTATTCTCAGCAATTCTTCCTGTGGAAGGCAAGGGTCTGGGCTGGAACCATTATATCCTGGAAGTGAATGCATGGCTAAGACAGTGGTGTCAATGTGAAGGCTTCAGATTCTTCAACAAGGGACAGATGTTCTTGGAAGAAGGATTGCTATCAAGAGATGAGATCCATTTAACAAGAATGGGAAAGAATATCTTTGGGCATAGTCCGGCTAACCTAGTAAGGAGGGCTTTAAACTAGGTTCCATGGGAATGGTGAGCAAATGCCCCCAGAGAGAGCATACAGTAAGCATGTTGACATGTGTATTAGTATGCTGTAATTACAGCACATTAAGTTTAGTATCTATAACAACAGGTACTAACTTAATGCATCATAATTGGCAATGCTGCAAAATAGCATCAGTCCACATCTTTTAGGTGATGCTAATGTGCAGTAAACTAATCCTACTGCTCATTAGCACAGCTTTTTCCAGATGTGCTAATGCACAGTAGAATTAGACTACTCCACTTCTAGCATCTTGTGTAGACTCTCTCAGTCTGGAGCAGAAAGGACTCAAAGAAACTTACCTTTGGAAAAGGGCCAGAGAGCTACAAGACAGCAACAAGTGATGCAAAAGGAGAACAAGTGAAAATGCAGAATATGGCCAATGTACGTATATACAAATGTGAGAACTATGGGGAATAAGTAGGATAAACTGGAAGCTGCAGCCTGTGAAAAGAACTGTTGGTATCACAGAGACCTGGTGGGACAGTTCTTATGACTGGAATGTCAACATTAAGGCTATGGACAGACATTCAAAAAGCCTTAGCCTGAATTGATTCAATTTTTGCATGTTAGCCTAACCTGGCTAGGCTGAATCAGTTTTGTAACCATACAGACATCCCAAAAATGCAGGTGCATGCCTGCAGTGGCTCAGGCCAAGGGGCTCAAGAGCAGCTTTCCCCTTCCCTTGCACAGCACTGAGCTGAGGGGAGTATGGCCAGGCGCCAGGAGGACGCTCTGTTTAGCCAAGCGGGGAATTGATAAGTGTTTAGCACCCCTAATTAAGTGTTTATCACCCCTTTAAGAAAACAACAGAGAGACATTACCAGCTACCTGTTGATTCTGCCTGTTGTTTCTACCTTTAGATTCAGCATGGACTGTAGCCAGCATGTGGTCTGCTAGCTAATACACAGATACATCTCAGAAAGGCAGAGGGGAGGGGGGAGCAGCCTGCAAGTCTCTGGAGTTGCAGCCAGGAAGCAGAGGGGAGGGGCCAGCCATGCTGTGGAGCAGAGAGTCCTGCCCAGCCCAGAGAGCATGCTGGGGGTATCTGGTTTATGTTAAATCAGGAAGAGGTCTGGAACAGACATTGCATAAACTGATTTCAGCCAAATCAGTTGAGTCTGATACTACATTCAACCAGGTTTATCTCAAACTGGTTTTAGCCATTTTCAAGCTTGCTTATGTGCACTGAATATGTTCTGTTACAGGTTTAAACCAGTTTCTGATCACTTAAATTGGTTTATGTGTAATGTCTGTCCCTAGCCTAAGGGTTACACTCTGTTTTGTAAGAATGGGGTTGTGAGAAAAGGTGGTAGTATCAAAAACACATACACTTGTTCCCTTGTTCAGGGGAAAGAAGACAGAAAAACAGAATGCATTTGGGTGAAGGTGAAAAGTGAAAGATACAGCATCAATATAGTGGTGGGGATTTATTATAGGCCACCAAATCAGAAAGAGGAGGTGAATTCAAGCAGATAACAAATCTGTCCAAAAGCTATGAGATGGTACTGATGGGACACTTCAGTTTTCCAGATATCTGCTGGAAGAACAATGCAGCTAAGCATAAATGTCAAGCTGGTTCCTAACTTGTGTGAAAGAGGACTTTCTGTTCCAGAAGGTGGAGGATACAACTAGAGGATCATTGATCCTGGATCTTGTCCTGACCAATAGGGAAGAACAAGTGGAGGATGGGAAGGTGATGGGTATGGTAGGGAGTTGAGTTTGAGAAGAGGAGCCTTGAAAAGTAGCTAGGTAAACAAGCCTGCATGGCAGAGTGCCATGGGGATTAACAAGCAGCAGGACCAGCTTGGGTGGAAACAGCCCCAGGGCCAGCCTGGGTAAGGAGGGACCCCTGGGCAGACTGATTAGCAGCCTCCCCAGTGCTGATAAAACAGATACCAGAAAAAAGGGAGGGTGGAGAATGGCAGATTAGGAGAGGTCCCTTCTGTGGGGAAGGAGCTGCTAAGAAGACAGTCAAGAGAGGCATAGGAGTGCCCAAGCAGGGCAGGCAGGAAAAGGCCTGGGAAGATCACACAAGGACAGTTAAAGGGACAGTGCACCTTAACTGCCCCAGGCATAAAAGAAAGTATCTTTTTCTTTAGTTTAGAGAGCCAGAAGGGCCTGATTTTTATTTGTTACTCAGAGAACCAGGGGGAACTAAAAAGGGGTGAAGGGAAGGTCCCCACAAGAGCCTAGGTGGCCTCAGCTACAAAGTAAGAAAACAACTGCTAATCAAAGAACACGGGGCAAGAGGGGAGAAACCCAGTAGGCAAATGGGACAGGGCCAATCTAGAGAGACAGGGCACTGCAAGGTCCTGCTGGCAGAGACGAGAACACTAAAGACAGGGGTACAGATCTCACAGACCGTGGTTCAGACTGGAGGAACAAGGGAATTACAGAGAGAGAGACAGCCGAGCCCCAAAGTAACACCCTTATGAGCTGTGAGCAACATCCCTTCTCAAATCACCACCTCTTCTGAGCTAAAACCATGTGGCAGGCACTGGAATGGAGCCAGGCTTTACCCAAGACAAATTCCAGGGTGGGAAACCAAAGCAAGGGTGCTCTCATCCTGTGACAATGGGCAACTTTTGAGATAGCAAACATAATACCACAGAATTCCAGATTTTGAGACCAGGAAAGCACAAGGTCAATAAAATTAGGATACTAGATTTAAAAAAGAAGCATTTTATTTCACTCAAGGAGTTAATAGGCATGGTGCAATTGGAGGGCAGATTGAGGAATAAAGGCATTTAGGGAGGGCTGGGAGCTGCAAAAAAGCACAGTATTGGAAGCTCAATAAGAAACTGTCCCAACGCGATGGAAGCCCAAAAAGGACGGCAAGAGACTAATGTCTCACAAGGAACTTCTAAATTGTCTCAAATGCAAAAGGAAACATACAGGCAATGGAAGAATGGGTAGGTCACCAAGACAGCATACCAAGAAAAAACAAAAACCTGTAGGAACAAAATCAGGAAGACAAAGATAAAGAGCAAGTTACACTTGGCAAAGGAGTTTAAGAACAACAAGAAGTCCTATAAGTATGTGGCCAGAAAATAAGGGCCAAGGAAGCCATGGGCCCTTGGTTAACAAGCCAGGGGGAACTCCTAACTGAAAATGCAAAGGCAGCTCTACTCAACAGCTACTTTGCCTTAGTCTTCATTAAAAAAAAAAGCTGCAGCCAGACACCTAAATATGGATCATTTGAATTAAGAAAGGGTCAAACAGAGGGATGAAATAACAAAAGAGACAGTAAAAGAGGTTTTGATGGATCTGAATGAATTCAAGTCAGCAAGGCCAAATGAACTTTACCTCAGGGTACTGAAGGAACTGGCAAAGGAGATCTCAGAGCCCTTGGCAATGAACTTCATGAAGTCCTGGAAAACAGGCAAAGCACCAGAGGACTGGAAGTAGGCCTAGTGTAGTACCCCTTGTTAAAATGGCCAAAAGAAGGACCCAGGGAACTACAGGCCAGTTAGCCTCACCTCAATATCTGGGAAGTTACTGGAGCATATCCTAAGGAAGATCATTAGAAAATATGTAGAAAGGCAGCATGGATTTACAAAGAACAAATCATGTAAAATAAACCTTTTTCTTATCTTTTGACAGAGTAACTACTTGGGTGGATGAAGGCAATTTTGTGGATATAGTGTATCTGGACTTCAGCAAAACTTTTGACAAGGTCCCATATAATCTTCTCATAAACAGACTGGAAAAATGTGGGCTAGACAATACAAGATAATTGGGTTGATACCTATAAGCAAAGGGTAATTATTAATGTGTCCATGTCAGAATAGCAGGAGGTTTTGAGCAGAGTTCTACAAGGGTCTATCCTGGGCCCAGTGCTTTTCAGTTGTTTATTACTGATTTGGATGCAAGCATAGAGAGCTTCTTGAGCAAGTTTGCAGATGAAAAAACTGGGAAGGATTGAGAGCACACACTGGAGAATGTGAGTGCAATTCAAAAAGATCTCAACAGATTGGAAAGCTGGATTGAAGCTAACAGGATGAAGTTCAGTGAGGACCAATGCAAGGTGTTATACCTCCAGAAGAATAATCAAAAACACAAATACAAAAAAAGTTGATACCTGGCTGGATGTCAGCACTATGGAGTAGAATATGGGATTCTTGGTAGATCACAGACTGAATATGAATCTGCAGTGTGATACAGCCACACAAAAAGCAAATGCACTTTTCAGATGCATCAATAGAAGCACTAGGTGCAAGATATGGGAGATGATAGTGCCTCTACTTGGCATTGGTTAAGCCTCACCTGGAGTCCTGTGTGCAGTTCTGGGCTCTGCATTTTAAAAGGGATTCATAGATTCATAGATTGTAGAGTCGGAAGGGACCACAATGGATCATCGTGTCCGACCCCCTGCCCCTGGTGGAAAGGAGGACCAAGGTCAGATGACCCCAGCCAGGTGACTATATAGCCTCCTCTTGAAGACCTCCAAGCTAGTTGATAGCACCACCTCTCTTGGAAGCCCATTCCAGATCCTGGCCATCCTTACTGTGAAAAATGTCTTCCTAATATCTAACTTAAATCCACTCTCAACTAGTTTACACCTGTTTTTCCTAGTGGAGATGTGGAGATGTTAGAGAGGATCCAGACAGGAGCAACAAGGGTGATAAAGGGCTTGGGAAACAAGTCATACAAGGAGAGGGTAGAGGGTGAAGGAGCTAGGCATGTTCAGCTTGCGTTAAAGGTGCTTAGGAGGGGACATAATAGCAGTCTTCAAATACTTGATGGACGAGGGAAAGCACCTTTACTCTCTTGCTGCAGAGTAGGATATAGATCAATGATTTGAAGTTGCAGCAGAGTAAATTTAGGTCAGATATCAGGACAAAATTCTTCACTGTTAGAATAATGAGTCAGAGGAATAGACTGCCGAGGGAGGTTGTTTAGTCTCCATAACTGGAGGTGTTCAAGAAGAGGCTGGACAGCTACTGGATGGGAATAATTTAGGTGTAGCTACATCTATGTTCTATTATTGATACGTCCCAGGCTTCTGGGCTTTGCTGGTTGCCCCTGCTACCCATCCCTTTCTGCTCCATGTGTCAGGGTGTTTTTAAGCCCTTCTCCTCCCCCTACAATAGCATTGGGTGTTGGATATAGTTAAGGCTAGGTATTTTGATTGGAGTGTGCCAATGCTCCTGCTGAGACCAAAGCTGGAGATTCTTGGTTAGAGGGTCTTGTCCCTCCACCTAGGGCCAGACCAACTGCCATACTTGGAGTCAGGAAGGAATTTTACACCATGATCAGACTGGTATCTTTGGGGGCTTTTGCCTTCCTCTCTGGGATTTTTTTTTTTTTTTGCCTTCCTTTGTGGGTAGAATCCCTTAAGCATATATTGACAACTTTTTTATAGAAGCAGGACATTGGACCTAGGTCCCTTCCAGCTCTACTTCTTTATGATTTCATACTATACCAAATTCAATGCTGTGTCCCTGGCATATCCTAGAAACAATCCCACCAACCCCTCCCTTTTTTCATGCACCAAACCTGGAGATGTGGCAGTGAAGCCATTATGGCAGTGCCTCCTTCATACCTTGTGGCTGCTCATGAGACCTTGGTCTCAGGAATGCTTGAAAATTGCTTTTGGTGATGGCCCTGGAGTGGTTTTGCTGCCATCATTCTAGGTTTTGCATATTGAGTGGGGCAGGGAGGGGACTGTGATGGACAGCTTCCTTCCTGGACATTCTGGGGATGTGACATAGATGCATCCTTTCTTTCCTGTGTATTTGGAGAACAATGCACATTTGAGATTAATCAAATATTTGAAAAATAGAACTTTGTCTTAAATGTACATCAATAAGTTATGTTTAGTCTTCGTGGCTAAGTACAAACCTTTGGGGAGGTTAAATTGGGTTCAGAATGGCCTCCCAATTTAAATTGAGCTCATCCTGGTGCCGATTTTACACTTACAGACCCAGTCTCAGTGACGCAGTCAATCTACATGTGTAACTGTACAGAAGATCCATGCACACAAACTGGTCTAAAAATTTTAGAACCTGATTTAAGATGTCCCTGAATCTATGTAGTATCAAACTTATTCAATTTAGGTTAAACCAGTGCATAGAACTTCTGTCCGCTTCCCCTGCACAGCCCTAGATCTGGGAAAACCCAGCCACTGGCACCAGCCATGGGACTGGTCTTTACACTATCCCCTCCCCCTGTAATGGTCTTTTTTTTTGCTCCTCTCACCCCCACCAACAAGCCCACTCAACCATCATCCTACAAGCTGCTCAACATAGCTGAGGATTGCAAGATACCACAAAGGTTAGGAAGAGATTAGAAAAACAGAGAGATGAAGGAAATAATTCATTTCCATTAGTTAAATTATTTCATTGCTTAACAGATAGATTGATAACAAAACTTGGTACATTAAACTACACAATAAACAGTAGAAAATGGGCTACAATACTGTTAATGGTGTGGGATTACATCCTAAATGGGATTAAATCCGATATGCAATACAAGTTTGAGCCAATTTGATCTAGAACCAAAAGAACCATTTGACAGAGATCACATATTATTGATACAGCAATCGTTCTTAAGAAGTTAGACCAATTTCAGTGCTTCACACATATAGAAAGTCCCAAAACAGATGCAGTAGTGAATTATCATTACAGCAATTATCAGATAATTAGGAAATACTTAGAAATAGAACAAAGTGGAGAGAACATTTTCTCTTGATATTAATAACGGTACAGCAATAATGAAGACAACAAGAATAATAGTAATAGTCAGGAAGCTAATGTGAAGAAGTAGAAAAGTAATGAAGAAAATCCAAATAACCACATGTAAAATCATAAACTTGATGTACTACTAGGAGATGGTATTCTGCATAATGGTGCTTCTGCATGCGGAAGAATATAGATCATTCAAATTCAAGTTCATTAGCTAACATTATTTTATAAACAGCAAAAGAATTGCAGAAGAAAAACAAACATGCTTAATCAAAGCAACAGGCTAATGCTGGTTCATTAGGGTGAGTAGTTAACACAATATCATAGCAATCAAGGCGAAAAAAAAACCATTTGGCACAACTTGACCTATAGAGCACATTGCAAAGACCATCTGTTTTCTAGGGCTGCTTATATAGAATTTGCCATCTCCAGCATGGAATTGCTAAATTCTGCAACAACTATGTCCATAGAGGAAGCCAATTACTAGGCCCTTTCACATATTGTTTTTAACAGCTAGTTATAAACTGGAAGCCATGGATCCCCAAACAAACCACGATCATAAGGGGATTAAAGACCAGAAAAGCCCTGCCCTTCTGGTTAGACAGAGAAGAAAATTCAAGCTTGACAGACCCTGTAGCAAGTTGGGGAGAAAAAGGTAATTTACGCCTTCTAGTGGAACACTCCACTGCTCATCATTCAAATTAATTTGCATTGATTTTTGTTGTGGCAGACCATCCACCTTATTGTCAAGGTACAGGAAGTCATGTTTCAGTTTTTTTCCAAGGATGGGTCAAGGGATCTAAGGAGAGGAAGAGCTACAGATTGAAAATTATAGGACAAAGGAAAAAAAAAAGGTAGAAATAAAGCAAAAAAACCCAACAGGAAAGTGACAGGGTTAGAGACATTGACAAAGGGTGTTCTTACATGTGTTGCACTTTGAGCTGCCCAATATTGATCTGTCCTAGTGCTAGCTTGAGTTTGGAGCGGTCACACTCTAAGGCTAAAAACCTTCTCTGACTGTTCCCCACCTGCACAGCTGTGATTTTTCCATTAGAGGGCTGGCAAGCAGGGGCCTGACTAGGAGCTACAACTGTGAGTTGCCTGGCTGGTAAGCCAGGACAGGCTTCTATCTCTGCTCTAGGTGGGGGTGGAGCAGGAACTTGAAGTTGAGAGACAGAAAGTTAATGGGATGGGAGTGGGTAATGAAATTGGAGGTGAAAAGGAAATGTGGGTGGGGAAACGGTGGTGAAATTAAATCAGACACTGAAGGATAAAATAAAAAGTAGTAAAAAAAAGAATTAAAAAGGAAATAAATAGGAAGTAAATTAAAGAAGTCTCATGTTTTAATAAATTGGGATTTGGGGACACTGGTTGTGCTTCTCAGAGTGGCTGGGAGTTGGGAGCTGTGGGGGAAGGCGCTATTGGGAAAGCTAGTACCCCTGCCCTGGGAAGGAAGCCCTTGGTCATGGGGACCTGATCTAGCAACCTACCTTGTTTCCCCCTAACTTCCCGTTGGCCCCACTCCTGGTCCTGCCAGTGCCCTGCAACCTGGCTAGCTGGCATGTGCTCTGCAGGCTGTTTGCATGGGATTCCACCTCGAGGGGTGGGAAAGTCACACCCCTGGGGGGCAGAAGGGGAAGTTGACTTGGTGCCAGAACTGCTCCCTCAGCAGTAGAGTTCAAAGGGTGGAAAGTTCACAGAGCAGGAGAGTGAGGGAGGGGACACTGTATCCTGGCATGCCAGGAGTGTAACTTGGGTGGTCATCTGTGGGGAGCCACACATTAATGGAACACAAACTGGGTAGGGTGATTAGCATTCCTAAAGATGCCAGATTTAAAGTTACAGGCCTTCACTAGCACCAGTAGGAATGCAAAAGCAGGATAAGACCAATATTTATTTACAAAATGTTTCCTAAAAATATTATGCAAATACATATTTGTTTCCAATTTTGTTTACAGAAAGAAATTTCATGACCATGGGGTGTCACCAAAAATAGAAGAGAAGCCACATAAACTTTTTTTGTTGCCTACAATACTATAAAATATAAACTTGACAGTCCTGTGAACAATATGGAGGTCTCACTTGTCGATATGATTTAAGTTTGTGCTACAACAATGAAATGCATCATAAATTGCCTTTGTTGACATGAATACTAGAAGTGAAAAGGTCTGTTTTCAAAAAGGGTAAACTTTTTCATGAGCACAAACTTCATAATATGCTCAAATCATATTTATTTGATTGACTATTTCCCCAATAATAAAATAATATGTGAACAAGATTTGATCGGTGCAAAGCACTCTCAGAAAGAATAAATAAAAGAAGAAAGATCACAAACAAATTGAGGATCTTTCTGAAAGATATCTTTGTTAAGTAGTGGAAGAAATTAATTAGTTCAAGTAAGTTTGCAATTATTTTATAGAACAGAAATGCTGTAATATATTTTACTTCAGAAAGTGGTTAAGAAGTGTTTTCTATACCTTTTCTATGGTTAAATGTATACTGTAATCACTGAGAGGTGGTTAGTCATGTTAGCCTGAAGTCAGGCAAAAGGCTGGGTGGCACCATAGAGATTAACTAGTTCAGAGAGGCATGAATTAATGGGAGATGCTATGAAGGGACCGATGAAGTAGGTTGTTGCTCTCAAAAGCTCATGTCTTGCTAAACCAGTTACTTTCCATGAGTGCCACCATGTTTTGCCATTGTGCATGCTGTAACAGTAAAATCTGGGAAAGTTTAAGATGAATCATCATTTTTGCAGTTTGTTCATATCTCTATAATTTGAGATTATTTTTTAGATAAACTGCAGAAACTGTTATACTATTTCTAATATAGCAGCTTGCAGCTTGGCAACTAACGTTTTATGAAGGAAAGTTGTCTTTTTGAAAGATTATACAGCTATTAGTAATCCAGAAAAAACACTCATTCGGGAGCCAGCTGAAAAAAATAACATTTGATGCAAGTTACAAAAGCTATTAAAATCAATATAAGGTTAGGAACTCTATGAAAAATACATTTTTGTATACAAGTCGCAGTTTTCACCTCAGACTGGGTTCCATCACTGCCTATTAAAATAACTTGTTTTTCTTTTTTTTTTTTTATTACATTGCTTGCTGCTTTTATTCTGTACTGTGGCTGATATAAAAACTCATAAATGAAGCTGTGAAAAAAGACTCTTAAAGGTGAAAGATTAAGCAACAAGTCAGTTGATACATGAAGTGCTTGAATAAAAATGCCAGGCACCCTGTTCCCAGCTGTAGGGTAGGACAGAACTTCTCATGCCAAACTTTTTTTTTTCTATGGAAGGTGCTAATTCTCACTCTGCTCTTCCTAAAGGCAGGAGGTAAAAATCTTGAACCCAGTAACTCATCTGTGACAGCAGCACCATCATCACCTGCAGAGTGAGTCCAGAAATTTCAGAGATAATAATCACCCACTACAACATCTAGTCTGGCCCAAAAGTGAATTATTTCATTCCAGTCAAAAGATAAAGGAAAAAATGTGTCTCTCTTACCCTAGCATCAAGGCCAGGAAAATATTATCAAATGCCCTTTTCTGGTCCATTTATTTGATTATGTAGTGCAGAGTCATGGCTCCATGTTGACTTATGTCTGTGCTATTACGTACACATAAGTCTTTTAATTTCTTTTGGCAAAAGATGGCCCACCCCTAATCTACACCAGGTGATGTTTTGACAAAACTTGTCTTATTCTGCATAATTAACACCCATTTAGACTTTCAAACATCTACACTACTCTGCTTCATCAATAATATTTACTTTTTAAACTTCATTTTAGCATAGCATCCTACTCAAGGCAAGATAATCCTGCTTGAGGTGGGTTTAGGACTACATGACCTCTGGAGGTGCCTTCCAGCCTTACTTTTCTGATTCTCTGATTCCCTGTAACCCAGTCTGTTCTTTGCTGGTTTCATTTATTGTTTCTTAAGCTTCTCTCCAAGACTGCATTTGGATTGCTAGCAATGAAAAGTAATAGTTAAACAGATCTATGATGAAACATTACACTAGAGATCCACATCCCCAATTATTATTATCTTCAGCATTTAACCGTCTAATTTCTCAAAAACAGAGAGTCTGAAAATCATTCAGCTCTTATTTCAAACAGGAAGTTAGAAACTAAACAAGCAGCCACATGGCAAGGTGCTCTACCTTTTACTACTATATTAGCATAGTATTATAATGCACCTGAGACTGTATTAAGTATCAACAGAAAAATGACATGCCTCAGAAAAACATAAATATTACATTTTATTTAAATTCTGGAGGATTAGAAACACCCATGCTCATTTACATGGCCACATTCCTTAGAACCACCAACCTCTGTAAACCTTCACCGAGGACAATGTAGTGTGAAGTGGAGAGAGAGCCATAATATGGGTTGTAATCTAGCTCCCCTGCAGAGGCTCCTCAACTTTTATTATGGTCCTTTTATTCTTCTCTAGTGAGCGTGGAGGACCAGGATGTGGAGGTCCACTCCACAAGCAACACTGTTAATGTAAAAGTGCAGTTACTTCATAGATAGAGTGACCATATAGAACCATGTGAAATCTAGGACACTTCCCCCCACCCCTTTTCCACTACTGCAAGCAGAGGTGGAGGCAGGGCACCACTGGTATTACTAGTTAGGCAGCTAAGGAGTTAATGGCCCATTAGTGACCCATTGTTTTCTTCACAGGTGTTAACAATTTCCTTTTATATGGTCATTCCACTAATTGAGCTAACCTGTTAGGGCAATTTTGCTGTCTGCTAGAGCTTCCTATTTCATGACTCCTGCCATTCCACCTCCCCACCCACCTGCACTCAGGACACTCATTTTAATTTTCACTGACCGGCCAGAACTGACTTCCCAAATCCAGGACTGCCCCACCCATTCTGGGATGTATGGTCACCCTATTGATAGGAGGCTACCTCCTAATCCTGAAGACATAGGCCTCACAGCTACTACTACAAACTTAAAAAGCATACAGTATATGGGATGTTCATTACCACCCTTTCCCCTTAAGCCCTCTGGGAAGGTTAGAAAAACCTGGCCCAGAGAAGTCCTGGTACCAGTTTTGTGTACAGGCAAGTACATGTTGTGCCCTCCCCACACAGGCACATGGCTACTGGGAAGCTAGGCTGCACACTTTCAGAATGCTTCTGAGTGGAGTCATATAACCAAATTGATTTTACCAATAAAGGGTACTTTTACATGTTCTGATCCGATACAGTTTCAAAATTTATTATTCAATTTGACTTTATTTGGCTCCTGTTCTTAAAGGGATCATAAATTTGTCATTAATCTTTGATTGTATTCCATCTGCTCTCAAGGTGACTTATATTGCCTCTCTACGCGCTACTGCACTACCTGCCAAACAGTTTTATCATTATGCATTTCTCTATTGAAAAAAAATGTAGCATCAGAGCACTTAGTTCTTACCTGGTAAACTGATTACCAACTATACCAATTCAATATTCACTTCATTTAAAGAGTTGAAATTTTACTCTTAGATCACTTTCAACTGTTTTTTTCCTTCAAGTTGATTTAGACCCATATGGTTTACTGTTATTGAAATCAGCAGAAACATTTGCATATTTCAATCTAGACACATGCTTGAGTATAACTTAGTGTACAGCTATCCAGCTGGTGGCCTGGGGGTGGCATCCCCCAGTCCTAGAGGGTTAGCCAGGGGCCCACAGGTTAAGGCACCATTTCCCCCACTACTCCAGCTGCTGCAACTCCTGGAATCTCCAAGCTCTCACTTTCTCCTCCAGTTTCTGTTCCTTGCCACTGCCCTCAGATTTAGAATGGTGCAGTATAGCCTAAGGGACTGAGGGAGTCCATGGCAGGGCCATTCAAAGGGCCCCAGGATCCCACTTGACGTGCTGCAGGGATCCTTGCATGGTATGGTGGGGGCAAGTGTAGTCCATATAGTGCAGGGGTAGTCCACATGGCCTGCAGGGTGCAGGGGCACTGGAATGGTATAGTGAGGAAGTCCATGCCATACAGCATTATGTGTGGCCAGGGGAGCATGTGCAGTTGATATGGCATGCAGCTGGGGATGTGTGCTGCCCCCCAGTCACTAAATAGTGGGATAGCCCTGGTGTAGTAAATCATGCCCATCATCATCATCTACCTCAGCACTGACACACTTATTTTATCTTAGTGAGAGGAGGGCCAGAAGGCATCTCTTCCATTTCCTGGGCAGGTGCAATGACCTCTAGGCATTTATGTAATTAAGTGAATCCTGGTGGGGGGAGGGGACAGGTGCTTAGACTGTAGGCATCTGGCTGTGGAGTTATGTTTGTCTGAAATCCCACCAGTGTTGGTTATTGTGAATCCCATTCCTAGGTACCTAACTTTCAACCACACATCATGTAGTGCAGGGGTGTCAAATATTCCAGATACAGTCCATCAAACCAACCCATATCACCTGTTAGATTACTGGTGTGAGAGTGAATTTGGGGGCCCAGTCAGCAAGGGGCCTGGCCTGACATGGAATCAAAGACTCTGGGGCCTCAGTGGATGTGGTCATTCATAGCAGGAGGCCAACCAAGGGCTGCAGTCACACAGTCCTCACTCACCCTGCAGTTTCCCACCCACCACTTCTTAGGCCATCTCCTCCACAATAAGCAGCCACAGTGGCCACCACTGTGACAGTGTTTACTGTTGCTGCCACTACATTCACTCTCACCCCTGCTACCACCTCAGTGACCAGCACTGCTCCTGCAACCCTGTGCTGGATCTAGCCTGGAGCACAAGGTGAGTTTGACACCCCTGATCTAGTGAATTTAGGCACCTAAATTTTGTGCTATGAATTCTACTATGGGAAATGAGCATTTAAAGTTAATAGTGCCATGCCTAAGTCCCTTTGTGGATCTGGGCTTTAGGCTACCAACTGCACTACAAATATATTAACAAATCAATCTTTTTCCAAGTGTGGACCACCATGCACCTGTCCTAAAGTTTCCTACTTATGAAGGATGTGTGTGGTCCCGTAACTTGGGAAAAGACTGAACTCAGGTCTGTGCAACATAACTCTTGCTAAAAAATTTTCATGTGACATTGGGACTGTGCAAGACAGATTTACTATCAAGAATTTGCTTAGTCACCCCAAATGTTCAGGCTCTGAGAGATGATCCTGAGTCAGAATTCTGGACGAGGATCTAGGGAATACTGACAGTGAAGCAAAATTCAACACAAACCATCTGTAAAATGCCCCAGGAAGGACCACAGTGATTTTTGATTCTTAGAAAGGGTGCGACTAATATTTGCCCCATCAACTCAGTGTTTCCCCTTCTTACTCTTCAAGTCCATAGTCTCTCATGTTCTTCATTTTACCCTTCCTTGGACTTGGCTATTGCAGATATTTCTAGACTGCAGTCTGATTCCACAAACAGGAGGATCAATCCCAAATGTACACTACCATATAACCTAAATATGCCAGGATCCAATGATACTGACAATTTTGTACCACATCCCATCCATCAGCAATCTCTCACAGTCAGGGATGATTGTCTGTCATGATTGCTTTATCTGTGGGTCTGAAGAGGGTTGACAAGGCTGATAAAGGATCGACAGGCTCTGCTGCAACTAAGGCACATGGCTCTGGATTCTTGATTCAGTCCACAAACAGTTTCTGCCATTCCCACTTTTCTATCTCCTGTTTTCATAAGGTTTCAAAGCACTGATATCCTTGCAGCAAACTGGCTGTTCCTCCATTTGGTGGTCCAGGGGGATAGTGTCCCATAAGTTGATGTCAGTGTTACTTTTTTTCAAGTTGGCCTTGAGGATGTCCTTGAAGTGCTTTCTCTGCCCTGCTCTTGAGCATGCACCTTGACTGAGCTGGGAGAATACAACTTGCTTCAGGAGTCTGGAGTTGGATATCTGGATGATGTGGCTGGCCACAGAAAAGTTGATGTCAGAGGATCATCACCTCAATGACATCAATATTGATGTTGTTTGCTTGTGAAAGGATGCTAATGTTGGTGTATTTGTCTTCCCACTGGATTTGAAGGATCTTCCATAGGCAGTGTTGATGGTGTTTCTCCAACGACTTGAGGTGTCTCCTATATGGCTGTCCACATCTCAGCTCCATACACTAAGGTGGGGATCATGGCTGCTTGATAAGCCACGATGAGTCAAGGATATGGAATGATGAGGAAATCCCAGATGACCTTTGATATGCCATGATCATGACAATCTTCATGAAAGAAGACAGGTCCAACTGAGGAAATTACAGAGGGATCACCTTGCTGTCCACCACAGGAAAGATCATTGTGAGAACCCTCCTGAACTGTTTCCTTCCACCTACTAAACAGCTTGTCCTGGAATCTCAGTGTAGGTTTAGGACATCAAGAGGCACAAATGACATGGTCTTCACTGCTCACCAGCTGCAGGAAAAAATCCAGGAACAACATAAACCTCTCTACACGATCTTCTTTGACCTCAGAAAAGCCTTTGACTGTCAATCAAGAAGTGATGTGGAGGACCCTTTTGAAATATGGATGTCCACTGAAGTTCATCACCATTCTTTGCCTGCTCCATGATGGTATGCAAGCATTGGTTTTCAGTAACAAATCTATCACAGATCCCTTTGAGGATAAGATGGGAGTTAAGCAAGGCTGCATCATCACTCCAAAACTCTTCTTAATATTCCTTACCTCACTGCTACATCTGACCATCAGCAAGGGTCTAGTCAGAGAAGAGCTACATTTTATCCAACAATGAGCCAAAACCAAGACCACTCTGAACTCAATCATTGAGCTGCAGTTCACTGATAATGCTGTAGCCTGTATTCACTCAGAAGCAGACTTTCAGGCAACAGTTTACTTCAGAAGACTAAGGTCCTCCATCAACAAGCTCTTAATGAGCAATCCCCAGCTCCAGTAAGTCAGATTTACAGTGAGACTCTGAAGAATGATGAGTATTTTCCATACCTTGGAAGCCATCTCTCACAGAAGGCTGACATAGACAAAGAAATTCAACATCACCTTAAAAATGCAAGTGCAGCCTCTGGATGCCTGAGGAAATGGGTGTTCAAAAATCACAACATCAGCTCTGAAACCAACCATGTCTGAGCACCACCAGAAAACAGCCAGGCCCCAAGTGTAATCCACTTCATAATGAAGTGGAACATGCTTAGTAGTATAGCTAAGGCACTTCTGCAAGAATTGGGGTGTTTCCTAAGAGCTGTTGGTAAAATCTAAAGTTTACAACATATTAAGCTTTACCAAGGCAATTCAATAAGTCAGGTACATATCAAGAAGGCACTTGCCTGTGCAAACACTATGCAGAACAGGATGGTCTCTTCAGGTTTCAGAAGAAGGACCAAACTATATAAGAATCAATGGAAAATGTCAGATTTAGCATCCCTCTGACTTCCTCAATAGCTTCTTCATTGATTCAGGAGCCAGATAGGAATTCTGAGTGGATTTGTACTCTGACTTAATGGCCACATCTACACGAGATGCTAACTGCGTGGTAGCCCATGACTACTGCACAGTAGCATCACATAGCAGGAAGTGTGACACAATGCTATTGCACAATAGTCATGAGCTACTGTGCAGTCAGTGTCACAAAAAGGCCGTTCCTTAGCACAACTGTGCAGTAACTCCAATTACTACACAGTCATTTAATACTTGTTTATATAAGCACTAAATGACTGCACAGTAACGACCACCCAGTCAGCATCTTGTGTAGACACAGCCAATATGAACATAATAATGCACCACTGGTGAGGTCTACCCCTGTATCAGGGAAAACACAATTCTGTGGCCTTTCAGAAAGTTACCCATTTGTTCTCACTGGGCACACCTACACAAGACATTTATGCAATGCTGCCTTACTAGCTCCTCAATAAAGTCTCAGCATCTACATGTGTGGTCCTATTAGGTTGCAGTAAACTAATTAACTCCACCATAGGTTAGTACTTGTAAACACAAGTACTGTCCTACAGCAGTGCTCTTTAGTGTGCAGCAACACGTGTAGATGCTGGCGGGGCTGGCTGGGGCATTGCCAGCTAGCCCCACACTGGAGCACCCTGGTGACCCAGCCAGCCCCTCCACAGCATGTTGAACTGGCAACTGGGCCCCCTGCTAGCTGGCTGCTCTGACCCGGCTCAACCTGTTGCAGTCCCAGGCACATGTGTAAATGTGGTTCTCAGGAGTAATAAACTCTAGTGCGATATGCATTAATTTCATATCTAGATGTGCCCATTATATGCTAGTTAGGTTTCTCCACCAGTGCTATTTCCTCAAAATCTGATTATCTGATTGGAAACAAATTCCTGAAGAAGTCCAAGTGGGCCACTCCCTATCCTATCTCTCCAGAGTTGAGGGAATGGCTTTTTCTCACAAGACTGCTAGGAGAAGTTTCTAATCCTGCCAAAAACCACTGGAACTGGAGAAGGTACAAAGGGTAACAAGGATGATTCTTGTGTCTGGAGAGGCTTCCAGATGAGGAGAAACTAAACAGGCTAGGCCATTCACCGTAGAAAAGAAAGGCCTGAGGGAGGACACGATAAAGGTTTACACAATACTAAATGGTGTAAAGAAAGAAAATAGGTATTTATTATTTACCATCTCTCACAATACAAGAACAAGGGGTCATAAAGTGGAACTCGTTAGGTAATAAGTTTAAAACTAACAAAAGGAAGTTTGTTCACACAGCATGTAATTACAGTATGGAATTCATTGCCACCAGCTGTTGTGGAAGCTGACAGTTTAACCAGATACAAAAAGGGATTGGACAGATTCTTGGAGGAAAGGTGGGTGCATCAATAGCTATTAGGGGTACAGGCTCTGAATCAGAACTTCCTAAACTTTAAATGCTGGAGGCTGCAAGGAGGAGAGGAAGAATGGAAACAAATGTGAATCAAGCCATGGATTTGAACCTGGGGCATAGCCATTCATCCTGGTCTGCCACCTCCTCAGCAGAGGGCGGGGGTGGGGGGGGTGGCGGAAGGGGGATATGTGGTTAGAATCCTCCAGCTGGGCCTAGTCACATGCCCACCAGGAGTGGCCAATCAGGCTCACCCCTTCCAATATACACCGCTAATCCAGAGAGGAAGTGTTTTGGCAACAAGATTCAACTCTGGTGCACCTTTGGCTTATGCTGCTACTGGCTTTCTGACAGCCTCTCTGGATACCTAACCCAGCTTGCCCACAGACTACAAGTCTGGCCTGACCCTTTGGATACCTGATCCAATTCTGGTGTTATTTCCCGGACACCTGACCTGGCTAGCCTCCTGACCCTGTGCTCTGCCTGATCCTTTGGATCTCTGGCTCAGTTCCCTAGACAGATTTTCTGGCTCCCCTACACTGACCTGGCATACCCGCTCCAGGGTTCGAATTCCATTCCGACTCCTGGGGGGTCTGTGGCAGCTGGAAGGAGCCGCCACTGCTGAAGCACAGTGCGGGCTGCAGGGGGGCTCTCATCTCTTATGGGGGAGCTCTTGTCTCTTATGGGGAGGCTCAGCCCCCCACTCCTGGAGCTACCTCATAATTTAAACCCTGCCCCCCACAAACCTTGGCTGCTTCTCCTGACCCTGAGGTAACCCCCAGAACTGGCTGCCTATGACCTGGCACAACACTATAGTTATACCCTGTTCACTCTTCCTTTCAGCATCCACGGTCTGCCACTGTGTGACACAGGATACTGGGCAAGATGGACCTATGGTCTGAACCAGTAAATAGGAGTTCTTATGTTTTAAATGATGTCTCATTTCAAAATACTGTAATTGCCTAGCCTTTAGAACTAGTGAAGTACAATACTTTCAAAACTGTGCATAAAACATTGCTAGCTTGACTACTGAGAAAAGTCTGATGTGCAGACATACAAATGAAAAAATGACATCCACTGTATAAGACTTAGAGCCCCTCTCTTATCTGGAAAGACAGTGGCTTTGCCTTGAGGGTGCAAGCAGTAAAACAGTACTCAAAGTGGGAAAAATAGCAAACAGAGGCCTCTCGAAAACAAACCAATGGATACTCTGGCATTTTCAACACACAACTTTGAAAAAATAATACTCTTGAATTACAGCAAAAAGATTCCTCCCTGCCCACCCCCCCACCCCCAATATGTATCAAGGAATTTCTTGTTATTGCTTGTTAAATTACTCTGAAAAAAGTAATGGAAAGTACTTTTATATAGGATTACATCTTTTGCGTCATGATTCATTCTAAAAAAACAAACAAAAAAAGGTACTCCTACTCAAATTAAATACAGAATGGTTGCAAATCTCTCTAAGTGGGTTTAATTTTTTCTTACGTCTAACAAACTTTTTTTGTACATGCATTAGACAAAATGAAACAGTAATCACTGAACTGCATTGTCTTTTTGTAGTCTGATTTTACACATGAATCCTTGAAGTGAAATAAGATCTAGGTAATTTTTTTTAAAAATCAGCCATATTCCAACTGGAGAACAGAAACCTGAAGAAATGCATAGTAATTGTGTGTGCACACATTTTTGCAATCACATGCACGTATGTGCATGCACACACATGTTATCACACACTTACACTATTAAAAATATCACTTACTTTCATTCAGCCATGATAAAGAAAATGGCTCAAGAAAAGTCTACAAGGGACCATTTTAGTGGTCCTTTTTTTGAAGGGATTAGTGAAGTTACTTGCTGCTTTGCCTGTATGAGAGCTGCACTTACGGTACTGATTTGTAAATATGTATGTTACCTGGGAGTTACTAGAATTAGACAGACAACAAATTGGAAGATTGACCATGGACCTGAACAACTCAGAAATAAAAATATAAAAGGCCATATTGCAGCTAACTCATTAGATCCTGTACACTTAGATCCTGATTCCATTGACTTTAATGGCAAATCTCCCACTGATTTCTGTAGTAGAGCATTGGCTGCAAATGATGATGTTCAGACACCACCTAGAAATTTTAGTAGCTTAGCTCTGTGGAATCTTAAACTTTACACAACTGAATGATGTGAACTAAAGATCTAGTTTCACTTGTGCAGCTAAGAAAAAACTGTTTAATTACTTTGGTGCAGGAGAGAATGCCACTAGTGAAACTATCACCCAAAATAACAAGAATGGAAGCTCCTGCAGGACTGAGTAATGTGGGTATAGCAAGTCATGATTTAGTTTTATGGCAGATTTGTGTGTAATTTGTTCAATACTAACCTGCCCACATTTCACCTGGTAGTCAGTGCCCTCACCTCTGCAATTTTTTTTTAAAAGGGCTTTTGTTGTTTTGTTTTTTGTTAGAAGTAAAGGAAAGTGAACCTGAGGGACTGTGGAAAGCTGAGGGCACAAAAGAAAAAAGGAATTTTAAACTCTACAAGACACCGTGAAGAGCAGGGAAAACATGAATCAAATAAGAAGTGCTAGAGTCCAGAAGTTTCTCATAATAGCAAAAGAGTACTTACTTAGAAGGTAGACATGACATATTCAACCATATTCAACATATTCAACAGCAGCAACACTGTGTTGAACACTTCTTCCAGGAGTCACTGTCAGAAATAGAGGTCAGAGTCAAATAACTAAAAGACCTCTCTCAAAATTAACAAGCTACACTCACCCAAATCCCAACCAGAATTACGAAATACCTTCCTTGGCTCCCATAAAAGGTGGTACTTTCAACTTGCAGGCAGTAAATGTGTATGAAAACAGTGATAACTTTATTAGAAGACAAGGGAACACA
>NW_005842762.1:59407-81153 GCF_000455745.1 Alligator sinensis | reverse complement strand
TAATATTATATCTAAATGAATAAATACACAGTTCCTACTTACCCACCCCTTCCATCCCAATCACTATTTAGCAGGATTCCTTCAACCCTGTTCCCTGCCCAAACAGTGTAAAAATCCAACAGATAGATGTCCCTTTACCATTTGGCAGACTGGAAAGGGAAGTGAAATCTCACTCAGTTTGCTGTAAAATGGTTTCACAGTCATACAACTTTGAGATGCACTCGGACAGGCTTCCAGTCACTTAGGACATTCTGGCTATTTACTTAATGACAGGACTTATCTGAGATCTCTCAATTCTGCTATTGCCCCACCACATCTCCTATACACATGTCTCCAAGAACATGGGAACTTCCAGGGAAGAAAACCAGTAGCACATGAAATCCTTGCATCTTTTATTGTAGGCAGTTACACGGAACCATTATTATAGTTTGTGAGCACTCCCCTGTCCTTAATGTATTTTGTCCCACAAATCCCTGTGTGAAGAAGAAGTATCCCCATTTCACAAAAGGAGAAGCAAGGCACAGAAGGATAAAAATCCAGAACCAAAGGTACTCTGGTGTTGCAAAACTCAATATTACAATACATGGGCACATTTTGGAGACTTCTGCAAAACAAGTGAGGAATGGAACCACATTACCTAGCCAGGAGTGCAAGGCTAGAACTTGGCCAGAGGAAGACACCAGCCTTTGCTCAGAATGCAGAGCCATAAACCCTCTCCTGGAATCAGGGACCTTAGCCCAGTGTTCAAACTCAGAAAAAAAAAAACTCAAAACACAAGAGAGAGCTGTGGTTAGAGCCTTGTGGTTAGAGTGCATGCTTTTAGCCCTGGCACTACCATTCCAGATTTAAAGCCTTGCTGCTATCTGAACCCACATCTCAGTAGAATGTGCCTCATTACCAGGTGGCAGGGTATTTTGGGATAATTCTCCCATTAGATGATTGAGTACAGTATCCTGAGGAAAGGAAGGAAGGAGAGCAACAGAATCAGGACCCTGGATGTCAGAAAAGCAGACTTCAACTCAGTCAAGGAACTGATGGGCAGGTTCCCTTGGGAGGGCAGTTGGAGGGGGAAGGAGTCCAGGAGAGCTGGATGTATTTTACAGAAACCTTACTGAGGGTGCAGGAACAAGCCATCCCAATGAGCAGGAAAGACAAGCAACTATGGCAGAAGATCAGTTTGGCTTAGCAGGGAAATTTTCAATGAGTTAAGCATAAAAAGGAAGCTTACAAAAGTAGAACCTTGGACAAACAACTAGGGAGGAGTATAGGAGTGTTGCTCAGGCACCCAGGGATGGAATCAGGAAGTGTACGGGTATGTCAGCAGCAAGAGAAAGATCAGGGTAGGTATGGGTCCCTTTCATGGGAGAGGCAACCTAATGACAGGTGATGAGGAAAAGGATGAAGTACTCAATGCCTTTTTTACCTCAGTCTTCACAAACAAGTTCAACTCCCAGACTACTGCACTGGACGGTACAGTCTGGAGAGGAGATGAACAGCCAACAGTGGTGAAAGAACAGGTTAGGGCCCATTTAGAAAAGATAGATGTGTACAAGTCCAAAGGCTAGAGTTGGCTGATGTGATTGCAGATCCACTAGCTATTATCTTTGAAAACTTGTGATGATTGGGAGAGGTCCCGGACAACTGCAAAAGGCAAATATAGTACCCATCTGAAGAAGGAGGAGGATCTGGGGAACTACAGACCAATCATCCTTATCTCAGTACCTGCCAAAATTATGGAGGAGGTCCTCAAGGAATCTATTGCTAAGCACTTGGAGGAGAAGGTGATTAGGAACAGTCAGCATGGACTCAACAAGTGTAAAGCATGCCTGACCAACCTGATTGCATTCTAGGATGAGATGACTGGTTCTATGCATGTGGGAAGAGCAGTGGACATGATATACCTTGACTTTACAAAGCCTTTTGATATGGTCTCCCATGACATTCTCACAAGAAGAATGGGTTGGATGAATGGTCCATAAGGTGGATAGAAAACTGGCTGGATCATCAAGATCAAAGAGTGGTAATCAATTGCTCAATGTCTAGTTGCCAGCCAGTAAAAAGCCCCCCTGGGAGTGCCCCAGGGGTCAGTCCTGGGACTGATTTTGTTTAATATCTTCATCAACAACCTGGAAGATGGGATGGAGAGCACCCTCAGTAAATCTGCAGATGACACCTAGCGAGGGGCTGGGGGTAGTAGATATGCTGAATGTTAGGGCTAGAATTCAGAGAGATTTTGGCAAACTGGAGGATTGGACCAAAATAAATCTCATGAGGTTCAATAAGGAGAAGTGCAAAGTCCTATACTTAGGACGAAAGAATCCCATGCACCAGTACAGGCTGGGGGCTGACTGCCTGAACAGCAGTTCTGTGGAAATTGACCTCAGGGTTACAGTGAACAATAAGTTGAATATGACCCAACAGTGTGCCCTTGTTGCCAAGAAGGCTAACAGTATACTTGGCTGCATTAGTAGGAATGTTGCCAGCAGATCAAGGGAAGTGATTCTTCCCATCTATTCGGCACCAGTGAGGCCACATCTGGAGTACCGTGTCCAGTTTTGGGCCCCCCACTACAGAAAAGGATGTAGACAAATCGGAGAGCCCAGGAGAAGGCAATAAAAATTTTCAGGGGGCTGGGCCTCATGACTTATGAAGAGGCTGAGGAAAATGAGTTTACTTAGTCTGGAGAAGAAAAGACTGAGGTGGGATTTAATAACAGCCTTCAGCTACCTGAATGATTGTTAAAAGTTGATGGAGCAAGACTGTTGTCAGTGGTGGCAGATGAAAGAACAAGGAGCAATGGTCTCAAGTTGCAGCAAAGGAAGTTTAAGTTAGATATTAAAAAAAAACCTCTTTCACTATGAGAGAGTAAAGCACTCTCAAAGAGGTGGTGGCATCTCCATCCTTGGAGGTTTTTAAAAGCCAGCTAGACAAAGCGTTGACTGGGATGATCTAATTGAGGATGTTCCCGTTTTGAGCAGGGAGTTGGACTAGATGATCTCCTGAGGTCCCTTCCAACCCTAATTTTCTATGATTCTATTATTCTCTCAAACTATCTGGCTACAGTCATTTTATTTTGTAGAAATGAGTAAATATACATTGGGAAAGAAAGATGAAATGTATAGGCACTGCCATTTCATGATAAAACAGTTCAATAAGGTATCCTTTAAAAAATTAATGTAAATAAATAAAACCATTAGTTAAATTGGCTAGCCAATTAAGTGTTCATTTGTTTTTTGCCATTAGGATTAAATTCAAACACAACTGAAAATATTACTGAACAATGCCTTCATCAACATGCACGCACCTCCCTTCTAAGAGAGAGCAATCATTTTAATGACTGAATTTATTTTACCGGAGTATCAAAGGGATGACTGGGCTCCTGGAAGGATGATGCCATGAATAAAACTTATATTCACAATTCTTTTCAGAGTCCCTGTCTATGTGGTACTGAACAAGCCAAATAGGGGAAGCTGAGGCACAGAGAGAGGCTATGTAAAGTGTACATAATAAGATTTTTCCTTATTTTACAGAGATGCTGGAAGTATAAACACATTAATAATCACAAGAGCCTCAGATACTACAATAATGGAGGCTGTATACATACCTCAACTAGACAATCAAGTGATACACAGTACCTGTAGGTAGATTCTGTTTTTCCAGCACAGTATATTTTCCTTGCTAGACCCCTTGAAGTACAAACAATCATGCAATCTCTTCTTCTGAGACATGTTAGATGATGCTATATTGAGAAGTTAGGTTATAACTGGTGGCTTATAAATGGTATTTAAAGGTTTGCCTTTTGGGAATTTCCATTGTGGGAAGATCAGCTCCTGCAACTAGGCGTGTAACCTCCTTGATGGAAACAGGTGCAACATTGTGCATGTGAGGCCAATCAGGGTTGAATGGGCTTTTGGGGACAGCATCAGAGGGACTCTCTGTTTTCTCAGGGGATTCAAAGTCACAATCCTCTCTCAACCTTATAGCTGCTACCACCCCCTTATGGGCACTAAGTTGGGCACACAATGTACTAATCTCTGCCTCACACTTCTGATGGCTTGCTGCTGTCTTGGCTGCCTTGTTTTCATCTGCCAGGAAGCAAGTTGCTGTTCTGGCTTCTGCTAACAACATAAAAAGGAGAAATACACCTGGTTACCATCAGTTTGACTATAGAAGTTATGTATTGCTAAGTATATAACATTTGTGATGGTACTAATAGTAATAGCCATGCAAGGAAAAAGAAACAAAACAATTACAATATTACCCTGGTTCAGCTGAGTATTTGGGGAAACCTAGCTTAAGTTTAACTAATAAAAAATCAGGTTTAGATACCTATGCCAAGAGAGAGAGAGAGAGAGAGAGGGAGTGCTAGGAACTTACCATTTCAAGGCACTTGGGTGTTTTGTTGACAGGCAAAGTTCCTAGCACTATCGTTGAAGTTTAAACAGGCAACTGAGAGAGACAATCTGTTTATCCCAGATTCTTGAGAATAACAGCAGATGGTGTCAGAGAGATTTCTCCCTCTTGAAGCACACAGTTTGCCACTTTCTAGCTTTCTTATACCCTTAGTCCAGCCTCTTCAAAGCATTCTTTTAATTGCGTAAATCAAGAGGGTCCCAAGCCGTAATTGACAGGGAAAATCCTGTTATATAAACAGTTTCAATTTAAATGAATTACCATTTTCAGTGACAAGGGGTTATCTGGCTTGGAACATCTCAAGAAACTGATTAACAACCAAGAAAAACAAAGTTTAAGGAGTAACCAGATATCTAGGAGTTGACTTGAAATTATTATGAATATAAAAGATAAACCGGAAGGGATACCACATTATTTTTTCCTCAGATGGCCTATCTATGCTTGCACTGTAAGTCAACATCAGTGTTTTGTATTTTACCTGTTGTGAATAAGCCTCAGCTTAGC
Organism: Alligator sinensis; assembly: GCF_000455745.1. Classification (NCBI taxonomy): domain Eukaryota; kingdom Metazoa; phylum Chordata; order Crocodylia; family Alligatoridae; genus Alligator; species Alligator sinensis. The sequence goes on along the minus strand of NW_005842762.1, from coordinate 76,236 downwards.
ATGACTCTCAGATCTTACTGTAGTCTTTTACTGGTGCCTTGCTTTGGTTTGTTTTCTAAAACGGGAAATCCCAAGGACACATGGAACATACTTAAGGGGATTACTCAGAGTGTTCATATGCTTTGTGGGGAAGACTTCCACCAGTCATCCCGGGAAAAGTATGACAGCATTTGTGGTCAGGCCTCCAATGGGCTGGACATTGTGATGAACCCTTAACCATTGTTCAAATGTTGCCATACCTCCTCTGACTCGGTCTCTTGCCTCAGCATTCCCTAACCTGGTGACCTAGTTTTAGTCAATCAAGTTTAAATAGGCCTCTCATACTGGGGCTGGGGAATGTACGGCCCGAGATGGCTATTAAACATTTCTTCTGCTTAGCTCTGGTTAGGTGAGGGGTTGTGTGTGCGTGTGTGTGTGTGTGTGTGTGTGTGTGTGTGTGTGTGGTCGGAGGGGGTGGGGTGGTCGGAGGGGGTGGGGGGAGGGGGAGGAGAGAAAAAGTCCTTTGTAAGTCCAGCAAGCTGGGTGCCAGGGTTCCCTCAAGAACACAGAGGTAACAGGTAGCACTGATTTCTAAAAAGCCTGGGTTTCATATACAGAGTTTCACACAGTCATTGAAGCAAACCGGTTGACTAACACAATAAGGCCAATGGACACATACAGCCTGGGGAAAAGGGGGCATGCACCACACTGTTCCAGAACATGAGATAAAGGCCCCAGCTAACAAGGCCCCAGATCAGGGGGGTGTGAGTCCCAGCTTTTGTGGAACAGACCAAATTAGGTGAAGGCCTGGAAAGAATAAATTAGTATGTGTGCATGTGACCTGTTTTGTGGATGTGTGACAAATACAGGGGCCAATCAGTGTTATCCATGGATCAAGAGTCATCAGGAGGGAAGGAGAATACAAAAGCAGAGACTTGAGAGTAATAAAGTGGCCCTCCTCCTTCTTGTCCCTCCTTCTCATCCTTCCTCATCCTGCCTGGGTCCCTTCTCCTTCTTCTGTCTGTCCTATTCCTCAAGAGGGTCCCTGAGAGGGATCCCCATCTCCATCCCCAGAAAGGGTCCTCAAGGACACACTGGACAGAGGTCACACCACCAGCCTGTCTCATCTACCCCACTGAAAGGCAGGGCAGCGGGTTCGGCATGCCACCTCCAGGCTGTTGACATACTGACATCTGACACCTAAGAGAGCACCTCAGAGTGAAGACTATGTACTGGCCAGAGATACTTTGACTCTGATGATAGCCCTAGGATTGGTAGCTGTAGAATTGATTGACTGTTTGTATTGTTTTTTCCCCCCATTATCACTATATATCAATAAATTTGCCTACTATCGAATGGTAACGGTTGGTCTGAGGGTGGGTCCCCCCAGGACAAGGTATCTGGGTCCTAAATCCAGAGCCAACAATAACCATGAGTGAAAAATTAGAATGCATTACTAATAGATTCACAAATTCCAAGATTAGAAGTAATCATATTATCCTCTAGTCTGACCTCTGTATAACAAAGGCTAGAGAATTTCAGCTGATTGCCCTAACAATTTACCCTAGTAACCTGTGTTTGACTAAAGCTTTTATTCTAGAAAGCAACCAACGTAAAACTGAAGACCTCAAGAAATGGAGGGTCTACCTCTTCCCTTTGTAATTTTTCCCCATTCATACTTTAATTAGAAAAACCCTGTGACTCATTTATAACTGTGATGTATCTTGGCTATAACTTTCAGCCATTGATTTCTTGTGGTGCCTTTCTTCATTAGAAACAAGACCCTTTAGTACCCAATACTTTTTTCCATTGAAGGTAATTGTACACTATTCACCGATCAGCCTTCTTTCTGAGATAAATTAGTTTATTTCAGTCTTTCACTATAAACTATTTTCTTCAGCCCTTAAATAATTTTTGTAGCTCTTTTCTGCAAGCCTTCTAATTTTTTAGCTTCTTTTGTAAAATATGACTCCCCAAAACTAAATTCAGTACTCCAGTACTACTGGTTTTACCAGTGCTATACAAAAATGATTTTACCTCTGAAGTCCTACATAATGTTTATTGGTTTATGCAATGATTTGTGTTAGCCCTTGTTGCCACAGCCTCACAACAGAGCTTATGGTTGGTTGAAATGTTCTGTTACCTTTACAAGGACTCTATAATTTAGGACTTATACTCTACCGTGGCCAAAGAGAATCGTCCTCTCCTTTTCAATCACTTAGTAGAGGACTGCCTTGAATCATAAGACTTCTGACTCAAGTTATAGATAAAATCAGATGTAGAGAGAGGTACACACATGACAGAGACACTAGAAAGCAAGTCTGTACTGTTTACAATGTCTATTCTGATGTCTGGCCATCAGGTAGGCAGTTATAAAACACCAATTTCAGAATAAAGGAAGTGGGATGGGGTCAAAAGATAGAAAGATGAAGTGGGCATTAGTTATCATTTTGATGGTTCTTTCTTCCAAAAGCACTAGGATAAGAAAGGAAGCATTATTGACATGGTAGGGTGTTGTCTGTTTCAGGTCTCTTCCCACAGAGAAATGTGCAAGTAACGTAAGGTTGGTTGTTCTGTATTGCTTTCCTTTCCTTTGTCAGATCATAGTTGTGTTCTTTACTTGGACTTGTATGTAGCTATATTATGCTAATTTTTCTCTCACCAATGTACCTCAGGAGTACTTAGTCCACTAAATCTAACATGTTAGTCATCAAGAAGTGAACCCCATCAAGTAGCCATATGTTAAATAACTCTTGATACATTACATATAATTAGTCTATGCACCCCAGTGTACACACTAAAGCCCTTTACAGACTTTTAAAATATAATTTGTAAACTATATGAATTCATTAAATGACTTCACCCACCATATAAAGGGCAATGGACTTTGGACAAGAAGATATCTACTACCAATAAAACTGTCTGAAAAGTACACACTAGAGTTTAAGTTTAAAGAAATTACCACAGGTTAGGGGTTATTTTCTGCTTGATTTATCCTTTGTTTCAAGTGACCACATAATAAATCAAATATTTGTCTTTTTTTCATTTTATAGATAGTGTCTACTACTATCATAGCAATAATACAATAGGGTTCCTTAGCAACCACCAGAATATGCAGGAATAGTGATTTATATTTTCTAAGTAACAGTAACTCAGGAAACCATTTAATTCTAGAACATTAGGTTCTTAGGCTTAAAATCATTAACAACTACTTCAAAGCAAATTAGAACATACGTTATTACCCTTTAGAGTATATATAAATTATATTAGGGAAGAAAATTAAATGCAAAAGCATTTGCATAAAAATGGAAATTGTTTACCACAAGCCTCTATGTGCTCACTGAAGCATTATAAATTTTGGTCAGTATTGTAAACAGCATTAAACTCTATTAATCTGCAAGCTCATCATTTGTGTATTCCTAAAACAGTATTTAACAGTGCAGTTAAGGTTACACTAGAGAAATCAGAGATTCATAGAAGAAGCCAGTCTATCATTCAAGCATCTCTCAGGTGGCTCCATCACTTCCTGCAGATTACATTAAAAAAAAAGTTTCTAGCCCTCATTTTTGTGAATATGGGCTTCCAAACGTGAATTCAACATATAATGCAGCAATGATAGTGTTTCTGGACCTGTTCACAGAGTCTAAAACAATAATAGAAAGGAAAGCTGTGCATTCTTCCAAAATGGCCTGGGAACTCTTAAACCTACAGATAACTTAACAATGCTGATAACTAACAGCTGTGACATTTAGCAGAACCATCCAGGTACTGCATTCTAGTTTTTTTTTTGCATGTAGTGGAAATTACACAGATTTTGGTCTATCTACTTTAGTCACTGTAAGATTCTCTCTTACTGCTTATGCCTCAGCATTGTGTCTTGCTAAGTTTAAACAAGTATTCTAGCATTCTATTCAAGAGATTTTCCTCAATATTAGGGAGGACTTTCCTGGATTTTTCTATCCTAATTTGTATTCTAATTTCACCCCATTTCTTTTCCTCTGTCCCTTTCCTCCAGACTTGCAATCACTACCTTCAGAAAACATCCCTCAGTTTTAACAGTAGTAGTTTATTTTGATTACAGAAAACACTCATCTGCCTGTCAGTAGTAGCAGGGCTGCCATGTTACTAGTTACAGAATGTAGATGCCCATCTTCTGACATGTTCTCAAAATGATTGGTTTTAGTTAATAAAAGGAAGAAGTAATCCAGCATGTATCGTATCTACAAATCAATAAATGAAATATTGGTTTGCAAATATGTCTTCTGCCCCATTGCTCCCATACAGGTTTAATCTAAAGCTTGTTCAAATCAATAGCAAAGTCTAGATCAAACCCATTGAGTTTAGGTAGGTCTGCTTGGATTTGAACTCCCAGACCCAAATGTGCAGACTAGCTTGACCCAAAGTGTACTGACCTGTGGCAGAACTCATATTTCAGCAACTTGAGACCAAACTCTTCCAAAAGCAAAACAAAGAAAAGAAACAGCCAACAAGAATTTGATCCTTATAAATCTAGGTCTTTGCCCTGTTCTGCCTGGAACACAAGACAGCAACACACCTTAGCTCCAAATATTTCCTACAAGAGTTCATCTTACAGTTCTCTAAACAGATTTCTCCGTGGTACACACAAGTAAAACCTAATGTTATCAAAATCATCAAATCACTTCTGGGCAGTGGTGTGCAAAGCAGCACATATTGGGACCTTGATTTTCTTCTGAAATTGACAGGAGTATATTTGGATAAAAGCCCCAAGGTCCTGATTCTCCACTCTGGCTAAGCTCTGTTTGGATGGAGTGGAGAAGGCAATCACAGCTCCTTGATTCAGAGCCACCTTGCTCCAGTGTCAATCAGCTAGGTAGTTCAAAGGCAACTTTTACTTACACCACTGACAGGAGGATCCTCTAGAGCAGTGGTTTTTAACATTTTTTTCATTTGCAGAGCCCTAAAATATGTTGAATGGAGGTGTGAACCCCTTTGGAAATGTTGTCTGGAGGCGCAGACCCCTTTGAATTGTAAGTATGGGTATTATTCACATACATTTTATCAATCAATTCATCTCTTGCAGACTCCTTAGAAATAGTCGGTGGACTCCCAGGTGTCTGCAGACCACAGGTTGAAAACCACTACTTTAAACTTTATACATCAGCAAATGTGGCACAGTGGGTTCCTCCTCTCACTCACATTGCCCCTAATTCTTACTGCTTTTTGGAGATTGGAGGTGGGTGGTACATTTGGCATGGGAGCAGCCTTCACCAGAACTTTTATTCAGGGAAACATGTTATACAGTAATATGTTTTCCTGAATAAAAGAAATTCTTCAGTGATCTTCTCTGAATGCTGCAAAGGCAGTTTGCGCTGCTCATGGCAGTCTGGACAAACTTGCATTCTCAAGTACAGAAATAAAGCCTGGGTTTACATGGTCTTCTGTACAAGTTCAATTGTTGAAAAACTTCCATTAATGTTCTCATTAGCAGCTAATGCTGCAGAAAAGGAAATGCTGGAAGCACCAAAGATTAAGGAAGATACAATATTTGCAAGTGCATATTTGAATAGATATTTTTCAGTATAAATGCTGAAGAAGTTATACAATGAGGACCATTAACAACAAAAATACTAGCCAGTTCTTTCAAAGTCAAGTCTGTCCATTACAGAAGTACACAGTAGGTAAAATTTAATTTAAGTTGATACCAAAAAAACCCCTCATGATCTTTAGTCTGTTAGAAAATGATGACACCAGAAAAAATGACAGAACTAGGTCATCCTTCAGGATAGTGCAGCAAAAAATATTACAATGTGGCATAAGCTCACCACTTTAGAACCAGGCAAAAAATGTCAGTAGCTATTTTACAGCAACTGGTTACATATGTTTCTATTTTATTTATAGCATGAGACTTATTATTGATGTTTCTGGCATTAATAAGGGTTTATAGCATTTTGTAATATTGTGTGAAACAATAACCTGAATTAATCACAATCACAAGCCACATATTTCAGTTGATCTATACATTTTCCTAAGACCAAACTCATACTAAAGAACTAATACAACAACTGTAATTAATTTTCCTTTGTTCTAAGCCAAATAAAACTACTTAATCAGTGGATGCCAAACTATATGACAGACCAGACCTTTAAGGAGCTTGAGGGGGAAAAGGGGGAAAGAAACTTGAAAGGACTTGAGGGGGATGAAAAGGATGAGTTATCAGAAACAAGACTGGAGTTGGTGGGATAGAATGCATTGGAACAAACAAGATGCTTACTTCTGCTGAAAAACTGGTTGGAAAGATGTGCTTAGCAGCAGTATTAATGACACACACACAGCCAAATTTACACACACACCCCTCAAATGCAAAATCATAGAAAATTAGGATTGGAAGAGACCTCAAGAGGTCATCTAGTCCAACCCCCTGCTCAAAGCAGGACCATCCCCTGTTCCAGCCAGGTCTTTGTTGAGCTAGGCCTTAAAAACCTCCAAGGATGGAGATTTCACCACTTCTCTAGGTAACCCATTCCAATGCTTCACCACCCTCCTAGTGAGAATTTTTTTCCTAACATCCAACCTAAACTTCCCTTTCAGCAACTTGACACTATTGCTCCTTGTTCTGTCATCTACCACCACTAAGAACAGTCCAGCTCCATTGTCTTTGTAACCATCCTTTAGGTACTTAAACACTACTATTAAATTCCCCCTCAGTCTTCTCTTCTGCAGCCTAAATAAGCCCAGCTCCCTCAGCCTCTCCTCAGAAGTCATATGGAAAAGGACAAATGATTCACTGATTTATGTAGTCAAATTGCAGAAGCAGGAGTATGAAAGAATAGGGACAAAATAATCAGAAGACTGTAGATTAAAACAACCTGATATTTTGGTTAATAGATGTTAACAGAAAAATAAAAAATTTAGATCATCAGTGATTTTTATTTTATTTTTTTTGTTTATGGAGTTATACACAAGCCATTGCTCTACTTGCTACTTAGGCTAAGTTATTTGTCTAATTCTTCTCCAGACCTGAGGAAGGGGACCTAGTGCTTGAAAGCCAAGCCAGAGGCATAGCTGGCCAATTCCATGCCCTTGGTGGAGGCAGCGCACGGTGCAGAGGCAGTGGCCAGAGGTATGTTACTGCAAGGTAGGTATCATCTCCTTTTTTGCCATGATACATGTGTTAAGCAGTCATTTGAACACCTATTTTTGTTGGTGAGAAAGAAGGCAATATCTACCTGACTGCTGCCCCTGCACCATTTGCCATCACAACCCAGGCACTACCAAACCTGTCACTGCTCCATGTTGCTGGAGCTAGAACCACTGCATAGGTGTAGGGTGAGGAGGGATGGGAACAGGAAAGTGAAGCATCCCTGGCTCCTTTACACTGCCTGCCCACCAAGGCAACACTCGGGGCTAAGCTTACCTTAGGTCTCTCCCAACTATACAGTTGGTCAAATACAAGATATCACCCCAAAAAAATCCTTGGCACTTTGATAATTACAGAAATTTGTCTCTAAACAATCCACAATATTAGAATTTAAACAAGTACAGACCATTAAGGATCACTGACAAATGTCAAACTTCCAAACCTATCCAACATTAACTGACAAAGAAAGAAATCCTTACAGATTGGAACTTTTGAGTGAATACAAATAGATATTCTAATGATTCAGCATAGCTGGTATATTATTTTATGCAGGAATATAGTTAAGGAAGAGGGAGAAGTTCATGAAGCCTTCTCTGTTTTCTGAAGGTAGTGATTTTATTCATTAGAAGGAAGAGAAAATATACAGGAAGGAAGACGCTCTTTATTTGGTATAATAGTTAACATTTTTCACTTTAAAAGTTCTTGACATACAGCATAACAACTCTGGAACTATCTTTATTACCTAGGTGAGCTCTAAAATTATGTTTTCATATAGGGCCCTAAGTGCTTTACAAACAAGGAAAAAAGAAGGATTTCTCTTACAAACAGATCCCACTCCCATAACTGCATGCACATCTGGCATTTTGTACAAGCACAGCAGTTTACCATTTTAAAGTTGCTGTACTGGAGCTCGATTCAGTCCTTATACATCATAGAACAGGGTTCGGTTCTTGGCCCCATGCTGTTCAACATCTGTATCAATGATTTAGATGAGGATGTGGAAAGCACACTGGCCAAGTTCGTAGATGATTAAGTTATGGGAAAAAGTGGTCATGCTAGGGGATAAGATGTGGATCCAAGTGGACCTGGACAAGCTGGAAAGGTGGGCAAAGTGGAACCAGATGCAGTTCAGTAAGGATAAATGCAGAGTGCTTCATCTGGAGAGAAGTAACCAGTGACATGAATATAGTTTAGGAGGAGGAGGAGATGCCCTGGCCAGCACAATGGCTGAAAGGGACCTCAGGGTTATGGTTGATCACAGGATGAACCTGAGCAGCCAGTGCGATGCTTTAATCAACAGAGCTAATAGCATGCTGGGATGCATTAGCTGATGCATTGTGAGCAAGGCTAAGGAACTGCTACTTCTTCTTTACTCAGTGCTGGTGAGTCCCCAGCTGGGCAGCAGTGTCCAGCTCTGGGCACTTCACTTAAAAAAATACATGGACAATGTTGAAAGGGTCCAGAGAAGGGCCACAAGAATGATTAAGGGCCTGGAGGACAAACCTTATGAGGAAAGACTAAGGGATCTGGGACTGGTCAGCCTAGAGAAGAGAAGACTGAGGGGGGACTTGCTGGCCATCTATAAGTATGTAAAGGGTGAATATGGGGACCTGGGAGAAAAAAATTGTTCACTAGGGCACCCCAGGAGAGACCAAGGAGCACTGGCCATAAACTGTTAGAGGGTGGGTTCAGGTTGGATGTAAGGAAGAACTTCTTTATGATAGGGTGCTCAGAATCTGAAATAGACTTCCCAAGGAGTTAGTGCTGTCCCCAACCTTGGAAGCCTTTAAGAGGAGACTGAACAGACACTTTGCTGGGATCATTTGATCTCAGCAATATTCCTGCCCAGAGCAAGGGGGTTGGACTTGATCTTTTGATGTCCTTTCTAGCCCTTAATTTCAAGGTATATGTGTAGACAAAATGGGGGCCCTAAGTTGAAGCAGTGAGTTTTTAAAAACACCGCTTCAATTTAGGGTGAAGTAAATCCCCATGTCATGTACACTCATGTCTTACCTGCCTCTCTGGTGGTGAGGAGGAGGGGAGGGCAAGCTGCCAGCTGGCGGAGTGGTCCCTGAGCTGTGGGAGGGGAGGGAGGGGGACAGTGCTTCCCCCCGTGGAAGCAGCGGCCCTCCCTCAGGTGGCACCTACCCACAGGTACCCGGCTTGGGCAGTCCCAGGGGACACTGCAGTCATGGAGAGAAGGACTGGGTCCCCGTGCAGTTCACTCAGGCTCCAGGGGAAGAAATAAAAGATCAGGCACACCACTTTTTTTCCTCTCTCTCTCTTTGGTGGAGCCTGCCTTCCCAGGCTGCTGCCTGGCTGCCCTCATGGGCTGCCTGCACAGCCCCTGAACCACACAGAACATGGTGTGTCACTCCACAGCTGTAGGGCAGCAAACTAAAACTACTCGGAGGTGTCTTAGTTTGCTGAGCCCCAAAGTCATTTAAGGTGCTTTACACCACCAAATGTGCTACAGTGTCTGGAATTAATGCGCAATACACCGCCAATGTGTGCAAACAACAAGACCATTAAAGCGGTGCAAAAACATATAGCTTGCTTTAAAGTGTCATGCACACATGCCCCTCATTTAATTTGCATACGCCCTATGATTCTATAATAAGAGCTACCACTGAGAGATGGGCAAAAATGGAACTGAAATGTGTTTGCTGTCACCACGTTAGTTCATTTTCTTAGTAAAAGAATGATATTGTCTACAGTAATATTAATAAAGTGGTTAAAATGACATCCATAGTCCATTCCCTCATCCCATCGCAAATAGACAAACAAGCATGGGTGACTGGTGCCTCCTGCGACTGGGGGGTGGGGGCGGAGGTGCACAGTTTGTAGGTGGCAGCACTGATGTGGGGGGGCAGGGGGGTAAGTGGCAACCACCTGCAGAAGCCAGCGGTTGGATGACGAACAGCAACTGCCCGCAGAAGCTGGTGGTGGCAGTGTGGCAAGCAGCAACCACCCACAGAAGCCAGCAGCAGCATCAGCAGCAGGGGGTGGTGAGTGGTGACCACCCACAGAAGCCAGCGATGGCCAATCTCAGGGGGGGCACGTGCCCACCCATACCCCTCTTACCAATTGCCTATGCACACAAGCTTATTAAGTAGCATGCCAAAAATAAGTCCACAGCAGAGCCTAGATTAGAATTCAGAACTCCCCATCAGGAGTTTTGCCTCATGCCATGGTGACTTAATTTTCTAAATAAGTAGAATGGTAAATGTGGGTCTAGAAAAGCTTGGGAAATTTCTGCAAAATACAGAACTGCCATTGTGTCCTCCAGTGCACTTTTATTACCACTGCAATAATTCAGGAAGACTTGTGGTCTGTGGGGATGATTATGGGAAATACTGATGTAAATTAGAGACTAATTTTCTCTGAAACAGAACTTTCAATATCTGAGAGACATGCCAACATTCTCAGCAACTTATCACTTTATTCTATTTTTTAAATTGAAATTTGTTTTCTTTCAAAGAGTGTCAGAATAAGAACAGAAGAAAACTCTTTAGCTATATAGCAAATATGTCACAGGTAGGAGCAGAACAAGCTATTTTACCATTCCATCAATTCAGATATAAAAGGAAACCTTTCTAAGCATGTAAGAATATTTACTATTAAAGTTGGTGCACTAGTTATGATGCAGGGTTTTGTGATAGGAATAGATGCCCAGACTCAATAGAAACCAAGTGTTTGTTTTTTTTAAGATAGACCACTGCAATCAAGAATTTTTCAGTGCATTGAATTAGTGTTCTACAAGTACCTGAAGTTCACACATGCATAGAGCCTTCTGAGGTCCACATGGATCTTATTGTAGCATCAGGTAATGGAGAACTTGAATGACATGAACAACAACAAAAAAGAAACAGAGGATGGGAGGATAGAGCAGAGGAGAAAAAGTATTTATATCGATGAGAGCAGTAGTCAGGTGTATTGACAGTCCATACAGTCAGTGTATTGACTGTACCTAATCCAGCTAGGAATCTGAATGAGACTACAGAGAAACAAATGAGATATTTGTACAGCAAAGTAAAGATTCTGGATGACAAAAAATAGGGAACAGAACTACTGGCATAGGACATAAGGGATGTAGGGGTAACAGAAAAGTGACAGACTAGCAATAATGACTCACTGTTCAGAAAAGGTAAAGGCAGTGGCAAACATGGAAAATGGGATAAAATGCAAGAGGATTACCAAAGGCAGATCATAACAAACTAACCTGCCAAGGGGGATCTATTTATCACATCTAGGTGAGCTTCTATGTGATTTTTGATTTAGGACCACATGGGAAATTATGGTAAACTAGAGAATGCAGGGATTAAGAAATTATTTATAAAATATGCAGAGAACTGACTAAAGGCAAAAATAGTAATAGATAGTACTGAGGAAGAATTACCAGCCTATAAAGGGAGGCTTAAGGATCTGTATTAACTTATTTAGACATTTTCATTAGTGACTTGGGTATAGAAAATGTGTGTGCAATAATTATATTTGTTGAGGACCTAAAGTTGGGAGGCACTGATAATACAGAGGAGGATCACACAGGAAGCATTGGATGACTTCAAAAACTGTAGTAATAGAAATGAAACAAAATGTAATAGCATGAAATTCAAGGTCATGCACTGGGAACTAATAAGAATTTTTGTTCTTACCTGGAAACTCACCAGAACTGACAGAAGAAAAGACCTAGGTGTATTGGTTGATCAGCTAAAAAATGGGAACCAACAATCTGACATATCCATAAAGGCAAATGACAGCATAAGATCTAGCAAACAAATTACTTCCAGAAGAGATAAGGGAGTATCCATGTACAAGGCACTGGGAAAGCTCCTCCAGAATACTGTGTGTGGGTCTGATGATTGATGTTCTGATGTTCAAGAAAGACTAACACAAATAGGTGTAGGTGCAGAGAAGGGCTACAGGTATGATGTGGGGAATGAAGAACTTGTATCAGAGGAAGAGAGTATGGCAGGAGTGGGCAATTGTTTTGACTCGAGGGCTGCTTAATGAGTTTTGGTAAGCTGTGGAGGGCTACAAAGATAGCCCCACCCCTTGACAGGTGCCCCAATCCTTGGTCGCCATCTTGAGAAGGAAAGTCCTGTCCCTAGCCCCTGACCTTTGCCACCAGAAGTCCCTCTCCTTGCCCCCAGAAGTACTCCTTTTGGAAAGGGGGTTTGCCATCTTGGAACCAGAAAAAATATACATCCTAAAATTCAAACATCAACAATAACATACTTTAATTGTATATAAAAAATATTTTTGTCCTGATTTGTGTGGTTGCGTTTTGTATATAAAGGTGATTGCATAAGAGTTCAAAATAAAGAAAGACTCTTGTATATTGAGGGGGGTGGGGAGAGTATGGGAGGTAGGTGTGTGTGTGGGGTGGGGGTGTGTGGGGGATGGGATTTGTGGGGGACTGTGGGTAGGTGTCTGTGTATATGGGGTGTGGGGGAGGGTGTTGGTGTGTGGATGTGGGTGGTTGGGGTGTGGTGGGTATGGGTGTGTGTGTGGGGAGTGGGTTCATTTGTATGGTGGGGTGTGTGTGTGGGCCCCCCACTACAACCACCCTCCCCAATGCACACGAGCCCTGCTGCCAGTGGCAGCAGCAGGCAGAGCCCCCAGGTGGTATGCAGTCCTAGTGAGCCCTAGGACTGCACATGGCTGGGCCACCAGCTCCATCATGTGGGACTCACATGCCTGAGCCCCATGCCACTAGGGGAGCCCTGTGTGATGAAGCTGGTGGTGCAGATCATGGGGGACAGCTGGGGTGGCATGGAGAGGGGCAGAGTTGGCCCGGCTTCATAGTACAGAGTTCCCAAAATTTCTCATGACCGGTGAGTACCAGTGAGAGGGGACAGGCTGCCAGCTCCATTGCATGGGGCTCCCATCAGAGGCGTGCAGTTCGGGTGGAGAACCCAGGAACTGCATGTGAGCCCTGCACAGTAGATCCAGGCAGACCCCATGCCCCCATCACCCTGGGCTCTACCCTCCTCCTGCCCCATGCTGGGTCCCTCCAAACCTGGAATTATATCAGGGAGACTGCTCTAGATCACCCATCCATGGCCACTCTGAAACACAATAGTTCACCCAACTTAAAGTTTAAAAAAAAAAAAAGGCAACAAAAGAATTTTCTTTTATTTCTAAATAATTGTAAGTGGTCCGGTTCAGATCCAAGTTGTTGCTTTGTTCACTTCAGTGGGACCTAGGCAGAGTTCAGGTGCACAAATCCTCAATGTGACCTTTTCAACTGCTTGCACCTGAACCAGGGCTGCACAGCAGGCAACTATGCAAGGGCTAAGCAGCTGGCAACTGTGCTCACATTGCTACCACTTCTCCCTGCCCCCACCTTCCCCCCCGATTGCAGCATGGGCACAACTTCTAGCTGGTAGGGAGCTGTGCCAGGACCACACAGTTTCTAGCTGTGCCTGTGCCGCAGCTGGGGCAGGGGGGGCAGGGAGCAGCTGACAGAAGAGGCAGCAGTATGGGGACAGCTCCTGTTGTGGGTATAGGAAAAAGCCCCCTCTGCTGATGTGCCTCCTCAGCCCTCACTGGGCTGGAACCTGGCTGTTCCAGCCTGCAGCTTGTAAAGCTTGCCAGACACTGCTGTAGCCCAATGCTGAGAGTGGTTCTCTAGCAGGGAGGGAGAGAGGGTGGGTCCCTGCAGCCACCATCGCTAATGTCTGTTTTTTTAACTAATTATTGTTTCATGTAAAATGCTTAAACTGATCAAAATACTCTCCTAGGAAAGTGGGATGTGTGGATGAGTTCTTTTAGGTTGAAGAAGCCCTTAAAATAAAGTCATCCACTTTCTGTGAAAGTATGCTATTTATTAGGCTACTGGACAAAAGATTGATACAACCACTGGCCATAGGTGCTATGTTTGGTGCTGAATTCAATGCACTTGATGCAATTTAAGAATCCTTCCCCCAGATCTCTGAATCCTAACATCTCAGGGGAAACATGCAACCCCAAGTCAGATATTTAAGCAAAAATGAGGATCAGTAATGCAGACACAATCCTGAACCTTATATATTTCCTTTGGGTTAGCTCTATTCCTTCCATGCTCTGTAAGTGCTCTTTAGCAGCACCTAACTCCCCATTGCCTAAAAAAAGATCACAGTACCCAAGGATTAGGATCACCTGCCTGGAGCAAGTTTGTAACTTGAGCTACATTCCTTTGGATGAAACCAGGAGAGGTAAGAATCTCCTGTATGGTCTACTGTATGCTCTACTTAGATCTGTACCCACATACTCTTAAGAAACAGGTCACTGGTCCTTGGTGGGTGGGTGTAGCCTTGGTTTCATCTCTTTTATTTGCTAGCCAACATAAGTAGTTTAGCCTTATGATACTGGAAGAGAGAGTTGGATGCAGGGCTCATATGGGTGTCATTTTGGAAGATATAATTTAATCAAGTACATGGTTCTGGGCTCAGAGCTTCAGGAAACTGAGAGAAATTATATGGTTTTTGTTATATAGACTTGGATCATCTAATGGATCTCTCTGGGTTTAAAACCTAGCAATGCTACTGCAGAAAAGTGAATAGACACTTAAAATTGTATAGAGTTTAACTACTTATCAGGAATCTTACTGTCTTTTGTCACAGAGTAGTATGTTTTAAAACATCCAGGTTCTGTCTTTATGTCAAACTTGCCAAACTATTTTAAATTCTCTCAAGATCCTAGGCTACCAATTGAGTATGAAATACCAATACTATTGATTGAACCTTTTTCCTTTCTTCCATGCATGACTTGAATTCTAGATGATCTGGGTAATAAAAAGGGAGAATCTGCCAGATATGTAAAAGAGAAACATTTTTCAAGGAATCAAATTAAACGTCTAATGAGTAGCATATGTAATCTATATCCCTTAACCAGTGAGGGAAGTTGCAATGTCCCATAGCACATCACAACAAGTAAAATTAACATGATTGCACTTAAGGAATCTAATTTTTCACTGTTACCTCACTTTTTTGCATATTTGACTTCAATGATTCCAGTGGAAACAAACCAACATAGAATTCATGTCATTAGATGTGTCTACATGTGCTATTCATGTGATTGAATAAACTCCGGTTCAGTTCACTCTGGAGTTTATTGCTGCCAGGTGATGCATTTGCATGTGCACCCAGAACCATAGTATGTCAAGCTGGATCGGACAGCCCCAACTGGCAGGAAGCTAAGGGGGTCAGCCTGCCAGCCTAGGGCTGTTCTGACTTGGCTCAATGTGCTGCAGAAGGGCTGGCGGGGACATGGAGGTACTCCAGTGCAGGGCTAGCCAACAGACAGCCCATGCACTGAAGCATCCTCCTGCCCCAGCCAGCCCCAATGTCAACAAGTGTGTTGCGATGCACTGAATAATGCCACCATAGGATAGTACTTGTGTTTACAAGTACGAATCTATGGAGGCATTAATTAGTTTTCTGTGGCCTAATAGGGCCACATGTGTAGATGCTGAGACTTTACACGAGACATTTACTGTTAGCTCTGCAGTAGATGCACGAGTAGATTAGGCACGTTGTCTTTTATCTTTAAAAAGATGAATTAGCAACAAAGAGCTTGTGTTTCCTGTCTTGGTGTACATTATTATTAAGTATTTATTTGTGGTTTATCAATAGAAAACATTCCTACAGCATAATAACTTCTACCTTCATTCAGGCTAATCAAACAAGCAAATGCAATTATTTTATATATATATGCTTTTTTTGTTTGATATATTCTAGATGCTCTAGCTGTCTAGGTTCACTGTACTATCTAATTTCCCTCTCAAAATGAAATACTAGGTCTGCTGAGAAGCAGGTCTGGGAGGCTTGCCATTGATTTCAAAGGCACTGGAATTTTACTCTATAAAGTATACACAAAGATATATTTATGTCTCCCTGTTTCCTTGAGTCAGGAGAGGCTGGACTTTATTTATTAGCAGTGGTGTATTTGTGGAAGGGATAACTCAAAAGGTGTGGATTTTACAGTTTACAGTCAAGGTGTTGAGGTCTGAGTCCTGGTATCTGGAAAAACTGAGTATCAGCAGCTCTGGCTGAAGTCAATGGGAGCTGTTAGTAAATGGGTCAGTAGCTGAGAAAATTCTGTCCTCACTGTGTTTCACATTATTTTTGTAGAGCATGTTGTGGCAGCCTTCAGATAAAACAGGGGCATCCTAGGGATTATAATAATGCTGAAGACCAATACCTTTACTATAATTCAATATTTCCCAAGGAGCCAGAGGAGAGACCCATGTGATATGTGCCCTTAATTTCTATCCTCAAGAACATAGGTGGCTGCAGTCTGGGGAAAAAAGTAAACCTGATAGTTGTGGTAGAATTTCATAGCTAGGAAGGAAACTTATATTGAAAATTGGTGTTGCTATATTCAATGAAATATGTTTATTTCTGTCCCAAAGCCTTAGATTAAATATTGTAATATGCTACTGAAGAGTGATCCAGTGATGATTACATTCATTAGGATGTGAATAAATTCTACTATATGGATGAAAAACAGCATGTGCAATGTGTTTTGATCATTCTGGATGATAAACACCATAAGATCATCATCATAAATGGTATGTTTTTTCAAGAAATTAGATCACAATTAGTTGTGCGATCTAAAAAATGTGTACTAATTAATTGTGATTTTAATCGCACAGCTAAAAACTCAAAGTTATACAAGATTATGGAGGTACTTTATATAGTGGGGGGGGTGTAGGGTGTATGTGTGTGGAAGGGGAATTTCTGAA
>NW_005842762.1:59067-59397 GCF_000455745.1 Alligator sinensis | reverse complement strand
GTGGGACCTGTGGCTTTGGAGTCAGGGGCGGGGGCAGGGGCAGGGGCAGAGCAGGGGCATATCACTGCCCCCCCACACACGATTATATTACCCCTCCCCCCACAAGTGTCCTTTTTTCTGAAACTGGAAACCCTACAGGAATGTAGCCCAGTGGCATGTAGAGCACAGCAGCTAAGTCTGTAGAGGAGAAATGGAAGGGGTGGAGGGGAGGGGGTGACATATCAAAGCCCCCATGGTGAGAGAGGGAGTGGGGCAAGGTTTGGGATGAATGGCTGCCTAGGGCCAGGGCAGGTCATGCGATGGAACTGCAGGTAGCTCATCCAGGGGCAC
>NW_005842762.1:58462-59033 GCF_000455745.1 Alligator sinensis | reverse complement strand
CATCCCTGGAGGAGGCATGAGGGGCACATGCCCCCTGGATTTGTGCATGGGGCAGAGGCAGGCTGCCCACTGTGGGCTGCAGCTTTGTGCTTGCTTCCTTTGCCCTAGGAGCTGTGCGCTGGCCACGCTGCACATCCCCTGCCTGCTCAGTGGCTGGAGTCACAACATGGCTTAACCTGGATCCCAGGGCAAAGGACACAGAGCCCCAACCTGCAGCTGGAAGACTGCCTCCACCCTGCACACAAACCCAGGGGGCATGTGCCCCCCCATAATTCCCCCAGGGGTGCATGCAGCAATGGGGAGTGGCATCCCTCCCACACCCCTGGATAAGCTGCCTTTGACTCTGTCCCATGACCTGCCCTGGACCCAGGGTCCCATTTACCCCAGCCCCTGCCCCTACACAGGGCCGAATTAAGGCATAGGCAAACTAGACACATGGCTAGAGCCCTGAGCTGCGGCGGGTCCCAGTCCTTCCCTCTGCAGTGGCGGTGCAAATGGTGCCATCCACCTCCCTCCCCTCCCCTCCCCTCCCCTCCCATCTGCTCGCCTCACTCCCACTCTGGGTGGGTTC